>NC_081410.1:565737159-566037159 GCF_030272615.1 Cryptomeria japonica | reverse complement strand
TCTTTAGAACGACTTTTCTTTCCAATTGTATCAAAGGCGCTAGCAACAGTCGATACAACTTGTTTTAAAGAAGACTCCTTCTTCTTGGGTTTAACATAAAAGCCTAACTTCTTCATCACTTTTCGCATTTTAGTCATTTTAATTAGTTGTACCATTAATTGACATTGAAACCCAAATTTCTTATTATAAAAAAAATGTCTAAACAATCTATTTGCATGTGTCCTAATCTTTCTCCATGAAACCAAGCCAGGAAGGTTGTCTAGTACATCACTTTTAATTTCAAAATTTTCATTCATTTGATTATCATTCAAACATGTTTCATTTTCAATTGGTGTTTCCATGTCTACATACACATTATTGGTTTTAGTTGTAGGTGGATTTTCAATTTCATTTGGAGTTTCAAATTTGGTTTCAATTTTAGTTTCAAGTTGAGATCTAGTTTTAGTTGGGGTTTCAATTTGGATTTCAATTTCACTTTCAACTTGACTTCTAATTTCATTTGGGGTTTGATTTTCAATTAGAATTTCATTTAATAAGTAACCCGCTTCTACTAAATCACCAATTTCTTCATGAGAAAAAACATGGGGCTGTGGAGACATACCTGTATCCAATAATGGATTAGAAGATGCACCTGAATTAAATGGTTCTATTATGTTTCTTTCGTCAGCATTTATGGTCTCATTGATGTTCTCCTCTTCTAAAATGATTGTGGAACTTGAAGCTCCTTGTCTCATTCTTGATCTTCTCTCTCATTGACGCATTGCCTCCTTCTCCCTATTTGCTACAATCTCCTCAGTTGTCAGAACCTTTCTTTGCCTCTTCCTGCGTTGATTTGATCCCATGGCTACACCAAAATTTGAATTCGAATAAATCTTTTTACCAAATCAACAATAAGACAAACAAAGAGAATGATTAATCAAAACATTCTCTTTGCAGATTGTACCTATCAGCCAATGATTGAAAAATCATTGTGGGCCAGATTCTGTCCGAATGGATCTTTTCAGAAATGGGCGCCCGTTTTTGAAAACGGATGCCCGTTTGTCTTTCAGAAACAGGCACCTGTTTTTTGAATTTAGAAAACGGGCGCTCGTTTTTTAAAATTAGGGGCGGGAAACATTCCTTAGCTTTGCTTTTTTCTTCGGGATAGGCTTGGTCTCACCAAGCCTATACTTGGACCTCCAAAAAAATGACTAAGGTAAATCGACATCAGATTTCTACCTTGGCCTAATTTTTTGAGGGCCTTTCTTATTGAATTTTTTGACGAAACAAAAACCCATTAGAGTTTTCAGCGTCCTGAATTCAGAAATGTAAATTTTATAGTGATAAGATTACTTTTACTATTTTTGTATTATTTATTAATCAAAAGTGGAACCTAAACCTAAAATACCAAGGTTCACTAAAACTTGAATAACTTTTTGGTTTTTAGGATTTTAGAAAAATAAATTATATGACATCAATCTACATACAATTCTTTTGAATATTAAAAAAAAAAATGGAAAAATATGAAATTTTCATCAAATTATGGTGGTCATACACCCAATGTTTTGAAAATATACTTTATTGTCAGCTGAAAATTAATAAAAAAATATATATTCAATAAAAAAATAAGCAAAAATATTCTCATCAATATTTGGTGTCTTAGGTATCATTTCCCAGAAGGATTTGCAAAAATTCATTTATTTGCATCAAAAAAGGGTGGTCGTATACATGCGTGGTATGGTCCTGAAATAGGCATTTTGAAAAAATGGTTTTTAAACATGCCTACTAAAAAGAGATTTCTACCATGTGGGTATTAAAAAAAATTACATATTTGAAAAGTAGACTCTAAGCACTACATTTTCTATTACTGAAGTTTTTTGAGATTCAATCTCTAAGTGCATCAAATTTTGACATCAATCGACATAAAATTTGAAAAATAGAGAAAACACTTCCACTTTTTGCCCAAAAGTGGGACTCAACTTCTTGCAGCCACCCTTCTAGCGGGCTCTTTTCCCAACCAACGAACTTCCTCGGGATTGGGACCCAACTTTGTGTATTTACTCAGCATTCAAATGAGATTGTTTAGGTACAGATTGAAAACGTGAAACCAAACATACTGCATACATCAAATCAGGTCTAGATGCATTCAAATATAGAAAATTGTCTATCATTGATCTATACTCTGACTAATTTACCTCAGGTGAGTCATCAAATTTAGTTAATTTGCACCTAGTCTCCATTGGAGTGCTAACTGGTTTGTAATATGCCATGTTAAATTTCTTAAGAATTTCTTTTGCATACTTAGTTTGTGATAGAAAAATGTCGTACTCAAGATCCATTACTTGAAGACCAAGAAAGAAATTTAATTCTCCCAACATTGACATTTCAAACTCAGATTCCATTATTTTTTTATTTTTTTTGGACAGGGAATCATTGTTACAGCCAAATATAATATCATCAACATAAATTTCAACAACTATCATTTCCTTCATTTTTCACATGCAACTTGTTGTCTACTTCACCTCTAATGAAACCATTAGCTATAAGGTGAACATCTACCCTGGAATACCAAGCTCTAGGAGCTTGTTTAAGGCCATAAAGAGATTTCTTTAACCTATAAACATGGTCAGGGTTATCTGCTGAAACAAAGCCTTCTGGTTGTTCCATATACACCTCTTCATCAAGATAACTATTAAGAAAAGCATTTTTAACATCCATCTGGTAAACTTTAAATTTTTTGTAGCAAGAAAGATTCTGATTGATTACATTCTAGCTACAGGTGCATATGTTTCACCAAAATCAAAACCTTATTGTTGTGCATAGCCTTTACAAACAAAGTATGCCTTGTTTCTAACAACTTTACCAGATTCATCAAGTTTATTTCTGAAGACCCATTTTCCCCCTATAACATTTTTATCATCTGGTCTAAGCACTAGTTCCCAGGTTTTATTCTTTTCTATTTGACTGGTTTCATATCTCATTGCATTTACCCAAAAATCATCAATCAATGCATCAGATACAGATTTAGGTTCAAAATCAGTTACCAAACAATAATGCTCAGTCATTTGAGCTTGTTCATTAGCTTTTGATCTTCTCCTAGTCAAGATTCATGTATCTTTGTCACCAATAATCTGACTTTGAGGATGTCTTTTTACAATGATCTTGGAGGGTGTATATAGAGGAGTTTCTTCTTTAGAACTTGGTTCATTCTCCTCATTTGTTTCAGAACTAGGTTCACTCTCCTCATTTGTTGCTTCTACTTCTATAGATTTAGGAGCTTTGTCAAGTCTTATTGAAGTAGATCCTCCTCAACATCCTGTAGATTATCACCTAGAAGCGACTGGTCATCAAGTCTAACATTAATAGTCTCAACAATCTTATTCAATCTATTATTGAAATATTTATAAGCTATGAGTGGAATATCCAAGAAAGATACCCTCATCAATTTTAGTATCAAAGCTTCCTAGATTTTCTTCGTCTCTCTTAATATAGCATTTGCATCCAAAAATATTGAGATATTTAATAGAAACAACCTTACCATACCAAAGTTCATAAGGAGTGAAAGTAGATTTTACCCTGATTTGTACACGATTCAGAATATAAACAGTTGTATGAACAACCTCTTTCCAATACCTGTCAAGCAGATTTGCCTCATTAAGCATTGTGCGAGTCATCTCTTTGATAGTTCTATTCTTTCTTTCGAACACCCCATTTTATCTAGGTGTCCGGGCAGTAGCATATTGTCTCTTAAATCCATGTTTTTCACAATAATCAATAAATTCTTGTGATGTAAACTCACCACCCTTATCTAATCTTAAGCATTTTAATTTTCCTCTCATTCAACCATTTTCCTGAATACCTTAAATCTATGTGCTTCAGACTTGTGTTTGAGAAATGTGACCCATACCATTCTGGTATAATCATCAACAAAGAGCATTAAGTACTTCTCACCATTAATTGATTGAGTCCTTGTGGGACCACAAAGGTCTATATGCACAATTTTCAGTGGTCTTGTGGAAGAGTTTTCTTTAGATTTCAAAGACACTTTCGTTTGTTTTCCTTTTAAAACTCTTTGCATACTGTGTTTATAGGTTTAGTTAAGATAGGTAAACCTCTGACATTCTGGTTCTTGCTGATTCAAACTAGATTATCAAATTTTACATGTTCCAAGCGCTTGTGCCATAACCAATTTTCTTCTATTTGACCCATAAGACACATGCCTTCATTGTTTTCATATTCAGTGGAGTCAAGCAAGTTGTAAACATTGACAATTGTTCTCAAACCAATAGAAACAATTTTACCTGATTTTTTTTTTATAGCACAACCTTGAGAACTAAAAGATACATTATAACCACTATCACAAATTTGACTAACACTTAACAAGCTGTGTTTCAATCCTTCAACAAAATAAACATCATGGATTGGAGTATCATCATTGAATAGTAATGTACCTTTACCTCTTACATAAACTCCTGAATTGTTACCAAATCTTACAAAACCTCCATAAAAGTCTTCCAGATGAAGAAACTTACTTTTATCTCCTATCATATGATGTGAACATCTACTGTCCAACACCCATAATGATTTCTTATTTGAGACAAGTGTAGTCTTCACTAACATTGATTGCTTTGTGCTACGTACAAACTTAGGTTTCCACACCTTATCAACATTTATCTTTGATTTGCACTGAGCAAAGGTATGTCCAAAGGTGTTACATTTGAGACACTTCATAGTGTTTGGAAATCCATAGGCTTGTTTGTGTCCAAACATAGGGATTCTATGTAGAAAAAATTTGCAGGTGTTAACCTTATGGCCAAACTTATTGCAGTAAAAACAATAGCCATGAAAGAAGCCAAACCTAAATGGTGTCATTCTGTTGTAAGCCTGAAATTTCTTTCTGTTTGCAGGCTTAGTGACCTGTTTTGATGATTCGGCCTTATCAAAACCTACACCAGTCAAATTCTTGTGTTGTTTTAGCTTGTTCAAGATATCATTCAAATGCATGGTACTTTCATACTGCTCAATCTGCTTTTGCAGATTTATGGTTTGTTGTTCTAAGGTTTGAATTTTGTTTTCTCTTTCTTCAAGAAGAGATTTCATATTTGTAATTCTTAAGTTTGAGTCATTCAACTCAACTTGTAAGATTTGGTTTGAGATTTCATGAGAAGCTACAATCTTCTTTAATCTCTTAATTTCTTTGAGAGCACAAAGTAACTCTCCCTCAAGATCAATTTCACTTTGATCTAAATCAGATTGTTTTTCAGGTTTGCTAGTCATAGCTTTCGTTGAAGACGATTCTTTTTCTGCCATGAACAGTGTCTCATCACCTTCACAAGGTGAGTCATCTGATTCATCCTTAGACTCTTCTTTTGTAAAGAGACTCTTTTTTTTTTTTAATGTATAGAATCTTTTAGGGCTCTAGGACTTCTTTTTCATAAAAAATTTCTAATTTTTCTTCTTCATTATTTTGATCACTAAGAGGATATTGAGTAGCAAAGTGTCCAGCTTTGCCACAATTAAAGCATTTGAAGGGTAATTTTCCCTTGTATTTATTTTTTTAGTTTCCTAACAAGCAATGCTTCAATATCATCTGAGAGTTCAAATTCACTATCAGGTTCTTCTTTCTTTTCTACTTTAAAAGAAGTCTCTTTAGAAGTGGAAGGATTGCTGCCAATCCTCATTTCATAGGAGCTGTAAGTATGCTTTGTAGGTTATCAAGAGACATAGTAGAAAACCTCTTCTTTTCTTCTAAGGTTGAAACCTTAGTTTCAAATTTGGCCAACAAATTTTGAATAACCTTTCTTACAACATCCTTTTCGTCAATATTTTCACCAAGACCCCTTCTGGAATTCACAACTTCACCAATTCTAAGAAAATAATTTGCAATAGTCTCATCTTATTTCATTCTCAAAGACTCAAACTAATTATTGAGTGTGAGAATTTTAGATTCTTTGACTTTTGTATCTCTTTGATTAATAGTTTCAAGTTTGTTCCATATCTCATGGGTAGATGAACAATGCATAACCTTAATAAAGACATCCTTTGTAAGACCACACAAGATAGCATGCTTAGTTGTGGCATTTAATTCATATTGTGTCTTTACATCAAGATCTATGGGAATAGTATTACGAACAACATAATTTATGGTCACAATGTTGAATGTTCCACACATTAAGATCAACAAAAACTAGGTAAGTTTCCATCCTAATCTTCCAAAACACATAATCTGTGTCATCAAAGAGAGGAGCTCTAGAAAGTGAAGCACCTTCTTGTGAATGAGCCATTACAAAACTTCCAATTGACTAGGAACAATCCCTAGGCCAGACCTATATGGAGGGACCCTATGCTCTGATACCACTTGTTGGAAGTGGATTGACTCTAAGAGGGGGGGGTGAATTAGAGTCAATAATAAATTTGACTCATTTTACTTGTTTTTCAAACTTTTGAATAATTTGACAAGTCTTATACCAAAAATAGGACAACTAATACACTGACTCTTATTTAAGCGTGTGTTTCTGATTATTCAATATAAACAGATTGAGTAATCCTTTTATGCTTAACTTTTAACCTGATATTACACAATGAACTGTTTTAAATAATGTATAAATTGCAGATTTGATTTTTTGAATACAATGGGAGTTTACAGATTTAAACACGATGAATGAAGTATAGATTGACAAACATATGAAGTAGACTTTGCACAACATCAACACAAGATAATCAAATTTATCAGAGCATATCAACTAATAAAACACATAGAAACAATTTGGCACATAACACTAGGATTTCATGAGTGGAAAACCCTCTTGAGGTAGAAAAATCACTTAGAAAAAGTTCCTTTTATTATTCAAGAGAAACCACTTTGTACAATGAGTTTCAAAGCACCAACTTCAGGAGCACCAACCCCTTTTCTCAATATACAAAGTAACTATATTTAAATTTATATAACATTATAATTGCATAATTAGAATGCATACAAGTAAAAGATTACATAAAAGTACAAAATTTAAGATATTCAATGAATCCTTTTTCAGCCTTTGTCATACAACTAGAGAGTACAATCTCAATCTCAATCAAAGAGAGTAATCTCAATCTTTGTAATACAAAAAAAAACTATCTCAATTTTAGTAATACAATTAGAGAGAGTAAAACTATCTCAATCTTTGTAATACAACTAGAGAGAGTAATCTCAAATGTATTTCAGTTACAAACCCCTGTTAAAAATTGAAAATAATGTATGCTCTGAAATTTTTCAAAAATTCTGAACTATTTCTAAAAAAAAAATGTGTCTTAAATAGCATTGCAGTAAGCCAAATGTATTCAAACTATAACCCTAGTATAGGGTTACCAAACCCTGACTAGGGTTTGCGATACAACTAAAAAACCAACTTTCTTTTAACAAAAAATCAGAATTGAAAAATATAGTATCATTTTCCAAAATGAACAAACCCCTCTGTCTTTCGATTTCTATTTTCCAGAAAATAAAACAATTTCCTTCTCTTTTATTCTTTTCTAAACAATAAGTTTTCAAAATGAAAAACCCTTCTTTCTTTTTTTGAAATGCAAACCTAGTTTTTCAAAAACCTTTTCATTTACTATTTTGAAAAGAAAATAAATCAATCCTTTACATTTTTCTATTTTCATTTCAAATAATGATAAAACCTTTTTCTTTTTTCGAAGGTAAAATACCAGGGCAAGTGAAATGACATTACCTATGAGAATAAGGAAAAAAAAAACTTGTGAACTCAGTTGAGATCCCTTGAATCCTGCAGAAGATCCCATAAAAAACAGCCATGAAACCCACCAACCAAATCCTTGTTGCCTGATAATCATCATACTAAAAACCCACAAACAAATTTTGATGATATCCTTCACTGTAACTGTCACAAGTGATGCCATGGCAACGGATTGAGCTAGGTTTTCACGATGACACAAATGAAATATTGTTTGCCCTTTTTTTCATATTACATCAAGTCAAATATAATGAAGTGTAATTTGAAGTCCGCGACAAAACAAACAAATAACTGTCAAGTCATCATAAAAATCAAGTGTCGAGTCATCATTATCTTCCCAGTCAACATAAAGGCTTGAATCATATCATTATGGTGGCAAAAAAGTGTCGAGTATTTGTCAAGTCGACATAGTGAAGTATCGAGTTCAAGTCTTTTCCAAGCACTTAAAAAATAATCATTAATCATGAACACAGTGAAGTGTCGAGTTCAAGTCTTTTTGAAGCACTTAAAAAAAAATCATTAATCATGAGTCGGTCTCTCAAATATTGAGTGGCACAATATAATTGTGCTAAGTAATAACCAAAGCATAGATGTCGATAAGCTTTCCAAATTAGCCCTTTGACATGCATAATAAACCCAATAGCATATATAATGCTAAGTAAATAAAAGTCACATACCGACAAATACTACAAAGTGTTTGATAAAGTTTGAACCTGATGACTTTCAAATGCACTAGGCACCACAAAGTGCTAAGTTAAAAAAACTTATTGCCCATGCACTATAATGTGCCATGTGAGTGAAAATATCTTATATGGAGAACTTTGTGTGCCAAATGCACAAACCAATATAATCAATGTCTTGTATTGAGTACCATGCGTGCTTATGCCATTCAAACAAAATATGATCAATGCTAAACTATCAATGTGATCCTGAAGAAATTGTATGCAATGAAGATCATTGTCTAATAGACTCAATATATAATAGAATACCAAGATGTGATCAGTGATAACTTTAAGAAACCCCCCCTCTAAGAAAGATTTAAAATATTGGTGAATTTATATTTATTTTAGATAAAAATAATATTTTTTATTGGCGAATCTTTCATTTTTTAAAAGAAAAATATTAATTTTATTAGCGAATTTTTTTACATCAAAATTTTTTGGTAGAAAATCTTGACGAATCTTAGAAAATAACAAAAGTATGCATTAATTACTATTGCAAATAATCTCATTTAAAACAATAAATTCTTATAGAAAAGTAGATGCTTAAGGTGGAAATCATTAATGAGTTTAAAGGGTAAACACTACTTTATTTAGTTACTAGCATTAATTTAATAGCCCTCTTTGTATTTTATCAGATAAAATGTACTTGAAACTTGTGATACTCATGGGGCCCAAAATTGTTTTTATACCATTGATTTCCATTGAGGCCAACAATTGAAAAGAAACTCAACTCCCATGAGCATTACAACTTGTAGGTACAGTTTACCTCATGGAATGCAATCATGGTCATTAGATTATATTTTGAATCAGTGGTCGCAACTAAATATTATTGGTAGAACCCTAAAGTAACTAATAATCATGATGTATTATTATTGGCGATAATAAAACATCCAATAAAATTAAATTTGGTATATTTTGTTAACTAATAATCATGGTATATTTTGTTAAACATCATTGACCAATGAAATTAAATTTGCAAATGAGTAAAAGTAGATCATGATAATAAAACAGCCAATCTCATTGTCAAAATATAAATCCTTTTTGTCATCAAGGACAAGCACAAAGGGAAACACTGTGATAGTTTTTTAAATTCTAAAACAATTTTCAGTAGAGGTTGGGATCGAATAAAATCTCTATCCCCCAAATATCTTCTAGAGTACCCTTCCTTAGTACTACGGATTGGATCGACAAAGTCTCATTATTCATGTCACAAATAGGATCTAATCATCTTTGGTAGTCTATGGTCAAACTGTAACTAAGTTATGGTTCAATGTGACTAAATAAAAAAGTCATCCAGATTAGTAAGGAAGCATTTGTTGGGTGTAAAGAATATGTCTCATATATCTATTGCCTATTCTTTATGTAATAGAAATAGATCAAAGAAGCAATGATTATATATGTATTCCTCATTGACTTGCCATTTTTTTTTATCTTTGTCCATATGCGTTGGCTGAATGCGTTAATGGTTTAGTTCACTTTTGTAATTAGTAGTAAGTTGGTTGTATAATTATAGTACTTGTCTATACCAGTTTGTCAATAATAATGTGAATAATGAACCAGTTGGTTTATCGTTTAGTCAATTGAACCTAGTTATGAGTAGACTATTAGAAGCACTCCATTTCATTATGTTGAGTAAGGGTGGTGAACATTGACTTCACATTATAGTGTTTATATTATGAAACATTGGTCAAGGTGGCTAATGCAAGGACAAAAGCCCCTATTTCCTTACCATTCACAAAACACACATCCATATACAATGGGAACTAAATATATGCACTTAAAACTCATAGATTTTATTTAAATCAAATAAACTAACAGTTACATACATAAATCTGCAGCTAGCAAAACAATCTTGACCTTATTTGCCACTCAAACATCAAAAAAAATTCTATTCAATTCTCTCAAATCTCTCTTCATTCAAACCTTCACTTTAATCTACAAATTATCTACCTCTTCAAACATCTTGTCTAACTCTTCGGACTTAAACCTCTCTTACCTTTTAACTCCCCTTGGAATACACTGAGCTCCTTCCTTTTTTTTCACAATAAGTCTTCCTTCCAGTTGCTTCTACACAGACCCACTTTGCCACCTCCTCACCTTCCCTTCTCTTCATGAACCCCATAATATTCCTCTTTCTCACTATGACTCTTCATCTGGTTCACTGCTCCTACACCTATGCAACCCACACCCTAGTCTGTCCGCTTCAACCCCCTTCTTCTTACTACTTAGACCCCTCTTTCAAAATCTATGCAGCCTTACCCTATACCTCTCTTCTTTGTGTTGCCCCCATACTTGTGCATTGGCTCTACTATATACCCCTACTTTTCTTCTTATCTCTCATTCATTAATGCATATTCCCATTAATATGCAATTGGTTATCCAAAAATAACCGTTGCCCTTCCAAAATTTATTATCTTTCAATCTTTTCTCATGGTTGTTATTATTAATGATTCCTTCTCCTAAATTCTACCATTATATACAACCTTATTAATTCCCTTTAGAATAGTTAAAATAATCATTAATGACACCTTTAGAATAGTGTTGAGAATCATTAACGTTGGATTATCTGCATCAGATGCATTTGGTAAAAATTTTGTGGCATAGGCTCACAAAATTGGAGTTGAGTGATAGAATCACCCTTTGATATTGCAAATAATCTACAGCGAACTCCATCACTAACTATTGTACCTAAAACTATTTATTTTTCCTCTTCTTCCAACATTTCATTGGAACAACTGTCACCCTCCTCCCACGATGGCTCTCTCCTCTCTTCTTATTTGTGGAATTCAACCCATAATCAGCTGGTCACCTCCACCAAATATCCTCTCCACTCTTCCACTCTTTCGTAGATTTCAATCCACCATGAATTGACCACCTCCACCAAGTTTCACCTACACTGTCTTTCACAACTTCCACATACAAAAATGCAGCATTTGTATTCCACCTTTTCATTTCACTATCCTCCTTTTTACTCACTTCAGTTATACAAAAATCCATCTCAAATTCTTTATTTTAAAATTTATAAAAATTTACCTCCTCATCAAGCTTCTCAAATTTTACTTCAACAAAGTCGTCAACTACTGCAATTATGTCCTCTACCTTTTTACTCTCGGTCACATGAAAGAAATAATTACTTAGATTTAATTCAACTTCACCTTTTGTGGTAAGCTTTCTCCCATCTAGAATCATTTCATCTCTTTCCCTGTCAACTGCTTCAATACATATCAAGAAGTCATCTTTTTCAACTTCTTGGTTAGCTTTAGCAAAACCAACACATTCCTCTTTTACTGCAATATCTTCCTTCTTCTCAACTTCACCTTCCAAGAAGCTATTGATTCTTCTAATCTCCTATTTCAAGATGACATCCTCATCTTCATTAATCTGCTCACCAGACAAGGGACCCTCAAAGTTTGTCATTTTAGCTACTATATATTGAGTATCTTCTTGGCTTGTCACAAAAATTATTGTGCCTTCTATACATTTACCTTATTCAAGCAATTCTTCAATCACACCTCCATCTTCAAACCTATGAATAAATATGATGTCACTATCGCTCTTTGTTGCACTTCTCAAATCCGCAACACTTGATGTTGTCACTTCTTCAAGATAAGTCTCACTTCCCTCTCTAGTTTCCTCTTAATTGAACTTTGAAATTATATTCTTATTTCTGATTAGCTCTATCTGTTGGCATATGCACACTCCAATGAGACATTGTAGGTGATTGAAGTTTTTGTCATTGATGGCAACCTTACAATCCTATGACACCGGAAAAGACATTCACCGGCACCAGCAAATTAGACTCTACACCGGCACTCAGACTACTGGCACCAGCAGTGAAAGGAAGAATATCAGCACAGAGGCCGACAAGATTTTTGTTATATTATATTTTGTTTATTATTGTAAAAACTTTGTAAGCCAACTTGGTATCATTGTAAAATGACTCTTATATATAAGAGATCATTGTAGGATATTTGATAAGAGATGGTAGAATGTAATTAGGTGAAATAAGGTAGACCTATTATACGAATTATAGGATAAAGGTTTATGTAAGATGCAGAGCAGAAACCGGTACTGGATCTGGCATTATAGACGCTATTTTGAAGAAGTACAAGACACTGGATTTATATAATCCATTTTGTAAGTCAGTGAGACTTCCATTTTGTATTTGAGTAGTGAGCTCTAGGCACTTGGCCTTCCTGAATTATTGGCTAGTAAGTGAATATTGTGGGTAACAAATCCCACTGAGGTTTTTCCCACACTGGGTTTCCTTGTTAAATCCTTGTGTTATGGTGTGTTTTTCATGTGGTTGTTCTTATCTTTGTTTATTGCATTATTTCTTGCTTACCAGTACACTATTATAATATGCTCTAAGTTAAGAAATTCAATTCACCAGTTAGATACTGATTCACCCCCCCCTCTTAGTATCTGTGGGAATCCTAACACTGTCAATATGGACACTCTGTTCATGAGATCATTCATCCCATTTTGCACCATCTCTTTCATATCTGCAATCTTGTTCTTTTCATTAATCTTCTCCTCCTCTTTTTGAACATCACTATGTCTTTTAAACAAAATTTCAAAAGTCCCTTCCATTTTTTATTCTATCTCATCAATCATACATGCTATTTTTCTTATCTCTATTATCTATTTTTCAAGTCTACAGAAATTGATTCTTTCTTCTAAGTCCAAAATATGGACTCTTGGTCTCAAATCTATTTCCTTCATTGTGTAACAAGAAATACTTACTTTACCTCGATCAAATCTTCAAACCCTCAATCTTGCACATGTAAACTTCCTCACATTTGGCAATTTGTTGACACCTGCAAGAGTCTCAACTCCTCAAACCCTCAAAAAAAATCTTCTTGCAAGTTGCATGTACACATGCAACACATCTCTCACACAATCCAACCTTCAAACCCTAGTGAAAATTGCCTCACTCTGGCCAATCTGTCTACATGCTCAAAATCCTCTATCCCGATACCACTAATGCAAGGACACAAGCCTCTATCTCCTTACCATTCACAAAAAACACATCCATACACAATGGGAACTAAATAAATGCACTCAAAACTCATATTTTATTTAATTTAAATAAACTAACAATTACATACATAAATTTGTAGCAAGCAAAACAACCTTGACCTTATTTTCCACTCAAACTTCAAAAAAAATCTATTCATTTCTCTCAAATCTCTCTTCATTCAAACCTTTATTGCAATCTACAAATGATCTGCCTCTTCAAATAACTTCTCTAGATCTCCTGACTCACATCTCTCTTACCTTTCAACTGCCCTTCGAATAGGTTGAACTCCTTCCTTTTTTTTCACAATAAGTCTTCCTTCTAGTTGCTTCTACGTAGACCCACTCTGCCCCCTCCTCTCCTTCCATTCTCTGCATGCCCCCTTAAGATTACTCTTTCTCACTACGACTCTTAATCTGGTTTGCTACTCCTACACCTACATAGCCCACACCCTAGTCTATCCTCTTCAACCCCCCTTCTTCTTATTACTTAGACCCCTCTTTTAAAATCTATGCAGCCTTACCCCATACCTCTCTTCTCCATGTTGCCCCCATCCTTGTGCATTGGCTCTACTATATACCCCTTTTTTGCTTCTTCCCTCTCATTCATTAATTCATATTCCAATTAATATGCAATTGGTCATCCAAAAATAAACGCTTCCCTTCCAAAATTTATTGTCTTTTAATCTTTGCCCATGGCCATTATTATTAATGATTCCTTCTCCTAAATTCTACCATTCTCTACAACCTTATTAATTCCCTTCAAAATAGTTTAGAGAATCAATAATGATACCTTCAAAATAGTGCTAAGAATCATTAACAGTAGATGCGCTACATCAGTAGTGCTATAGTTGGCATGTGACAGTCACTTCACATGAACTGGATACACCACCAGCTAGAGGGTCATGTACTAGTTAGGGGGTACCTACAGTGCATGTCTAGCTAGTTTGTGTAGGTTCTAAACACCAAGCTTAGATGGCTTAATGGTAATTTATCTATCCTTAGTTTACTACCCTCATGAAGGGATGGGCCCTTCTAGTAGGAAGAGGCACAAGCGACTTTAAGTCTATAGTTGGGCGGAGAAGCCCTTGATGATCATCTCCCTATTTTATGTTATTCTGTGACTTGTATCTATTATCAGTGGGAAGTTTGTTACTATGTAATCTATAAAATCTTCTCTTCCTTTTCAGTTAAAATAGAATAATATTCTTTTGGCAGTTAGTTTCTCTTTTTGATGAAATAGTTAGATAGTTAGATAGATAGTTAAATATTTCACTTCAGCTGAAATTGAATGTTAGATGTAAATTATTTCTTTAAAATTCTATTATAGTTTCATTTTTTGGATTAAGTGGTTGTTACAAAAATGAAGCTCTTTGGAAGAAGGTCATGAGAGATAATCCGACGTCTTACATCGTAGGCATGATGGGCTTTAAACCTACCCTCTCGAAATAATTGCACAATCATAGAATCGGGGTGTTGTCAAAATTGGTTGTCTAGGTTTCACAATTTCTATGGAGTTCATTGTGGTAATGACTAGTATTATTGTAAAATTTGTGACATTTCCTAAGAAACCAAAAGGGAACTACAAGGCTGATATTGCAAGGTTCCTCAAGCTAGGAGAGAAGGTAACTCGTATCTAAAATGGTTTCAATGAGAAGACATATCGATTGTTTCGAAGGAGGCTTCTCTAATCCTCATGAAGTACATTACATTGGACAAGAGGCAAATGATTTCACTCTCATATTTTTCCAATTCTCAACCACCTCAAGTATGGAGTGAAGATGAACTTTCCTTACTATATTTTCTCATCCATTTCTCAGTCAATTGTTTCTAAAGTCAAAAATGTTCTTCCCCTTCATCATGGGCTTATCTTAAGATTGTATTATTTCCAAATCTAGCCTTGACCCCTACTTGTGGGCCTTCCATGGACCCCTCTAGTCTCCTTCTAATCCCACCCTAGTTGTTGATTTATTGAAAGAACCAATTTTTTAGGGTACTCACATGCTACCCCCTACAAAAAGGCACTCCTACTTGTATTAACCCTAATTGGTCTGATAAAAATAAGTTGACATCCTACCTCCCTAAACTCTATGCATCTGATGTGTTGGAGTTTGAGGCCCTTACTTTTGAGGACACTAGGACCTCTAGGCCTACTAATGCTAATTGTACTTCAGATGATCCTAAAGATAATTTTGTCACTCTTTTTGCACCCTCATTGAGCTCCCCTTTGCCCCATGTCAATTACCTATATAAATGGGACTTACTTGTGCTTGCAGAGAAGGTGAAGGAGCATTGTGATGGGCACAATATATAGGAAGCCATTGTCTATTGGCTCCTTGCTCAAATCAATATGACCAAGAAAAAGATCAATAGGTTGCGGGCTCTTACTGAGGCGGATACTAGAGCATCTAGTTGGGCAATGGATGAAAAATACAAGAGAGTTTCAGTGGAAACCAATGATTTGGTAGACAAATTAGAAAAGTAGGAAGGTATGGAAGAGGCAAGGAGCTCACTGTGAAGGTGAATCAGAAGAATGATAGGTGTGAGATGGCCAGAGTCATTGAGGAGATACAAGGCAACCAAATGACCCTCAAGAGGAAGTTGAATGATATTATGACTCTCAATGAGGAAATGTCTAGAAAGAATTCAACCTTTCTTCAGTCTATTCAGGAGAAATTTGATAAAAGGCGGGAGAAGAAGAGATGCCAAATTGAGTTGTCTTAAATATTTGTGATGGAGACAACTGCTTCAAGGGTGAAGATTACCCTGGATTCCCCTACCATGTCATCTGAAAAAGGTTATAATAAGAAGCTATCTTTCTCAAAGAAGGTGAAATTGTTGAGCCAAGATTAGCAAAGCAAAAAAGGCCCCACTAAGTAGGTCATTGGTTCATGCCTTTGGTGGGTGGTTTGGGTTCTTTTTGTTCTCTGTTCATTTGTTCTTATTCTATTTTTTTGTTATGGTTATTTTTTGTGGTTAGCTAGCTTTTGTTCCTTTTTTATAATACCTATTTTTTTGGTTTGGTGCTCCCGATCCTCACGAGACCCCTATTTTATTTTTCTTTTATGGTTATGTAATGGTTTGGTCATATCACATTTTTTATCTAATTAGAATAAGTAACTTATGAAATATATTAAGTAGACAAGGAGTTGGTGTAGGTTTACAACCATGTGAAATTGAACAATAAGATTAAGAGCATAAATAGGTTATGTAAGAGCAATGTAAGAAGGAGAATGTATGCAACAAATTTAATAATTTTGACTCAAAAATATGGAGTAAGAGATTAAATGTGAATCATTCAACTAGCAATCTCTTTCATGGACTAGTTATCTATCTATACAACACTAGTTTATCATAGAGTGTATGCATCTCAATGTTAAATATCAATCTCTCAAGAGAATAAAATGCTCTTTGTTAGTGTTCATATAAAGAATCTTGATGTAATTTCTTGATTTTTTTTAGCAAAGGTATTAAAGTCCTAAAATAAACCCATTGATCACCATAGTGACAGAATATATAAAAAATAAAAGTTTCCTCCCATATTATAAGAAATTTATTTACCTAGCATTTAGCCACTCAAGGGTTGTTGAAGAAAATGTTATATTATGGTGTCGTTTTGACATCCATGTTTTAAAAGAGAGGTTTCAATAATTATTAGAGTAAACTTTATGATAGTTTCGTGAGCTAAGAAAGAGAGATGGATA
Organism: Cryptomeria japonica; assembly: GCF_030272615.1. Classification (NCBI taxonomy): domain Eukaryota; kingdom Viridiplantae; phylum Streptophyta; class Pinopsida; order Cupressales; family Cupressaceae; genus Cryptomeria; species Cryptomeria japonica. Next base: position 566,020,002 of record NC_081410.1, on the reverse strand, counting down.
TTTTTAAATGAATCCCTGCCATTTTATATTATTTGGCCCTAAGAAAATTATAGTTTTTTATTCCTTCAAACTTATTATAGGTAATAAAATATTTAATTTTCCTTCACCTCTTCTGTTAATGTTGAGTGTATTCACTTTAGTGACTAAGATGTTGTTTATTTAGTGGGGAAGGGCCCCAACCCATTACAAATTAGAAACCAACCATCAAAAGACAAGCTTGGAGAACAAGCTAGTAACCACCAAGGATGAAGAGAAAATAGAGTTTTGAAAGGCCCAAAGTGTTATACAAAAAAACATTAAGCATAGAAAGAAATTAATGAACAAATTGGAGGAGAGATAGAAAAACAAACTTTGTACACAGCAACAAAAGAGCAAAAAAATAAAGCAATGATGCAATAGCCAGCCAACCTATGAGGGTGATTTAAAAAAATGCTCCAAACTAGTTTGTTCTTTTGAAATACTTCTCTAATTCTTAGAATCTATTAAAAAAACAAATTAAGGTTTAAATCACCTTTTAATTTTGAAGCCTTAACTTCAATTTTATCGCTTATTTTAGAAATAGGTTTGATCAACCCCTCCATAAAATCTACTCTTATAATTACTTCAATATAACTTCCCTGTTCTATTTTACATCTCTAAATTCATGTTGCTATGATTTTATCTAATATTTTTAATTGGTTAATCTTAAATTGAAAACTGATTTTATTGTTATTTGCCTTTATTTATTAGTTAAATTCAAACCATCAATCTCAACTTTTTATCTTAAATTAATTATTTATCAGATGCGCATCATGGGAGCTGCGTAGACGTCGCTAGTATCCTATAAAGATGGGTAGAAATGTTCTTTCATTTCTACAATTTATGATATTAAATCAAAGCGAATTGCAACAAGTGGGGGCTTCGTAAACATTTCCACAAAGAAGGCAAAGCAACATTTTATCTAACCATTAGAGAAATTGGTGCTTTACACTGTTCACTGAAAGGAACCGACAGATTGCTCCAATGGCGTAAGCATATTATAGGCGAGCTTTTAAAAAAAACAGACTAAACAATAATAATAAAGCAAAAACTAAATCGTAATGATCAGTTCAAGCCTGGAGTAAAGGCGAGACCTGTAGACGGAATCCATGAACTACCATGGATGAATTTTCCAGCTGTAAACTTGTAGGCTTCTCTAGCACTGGTGATGACATGAAATCCAGGCCAATTCACACGTTTTGACGTTCCTGCACCACCTCCTCTGTTCATGTATTCCCCATAGTATAAAGTGCTGAGAGCAAAATTACCATCCCATTCCAACCAACCAGCGGGGTCAATGTGATTGTCAAGAGTGGATTGTATGAAGAGAGTGCGAGAGTACTCCTTCCATGGCCTCCCCAGGAATGTCTTGATGTGGCCTTTTACACGTGCAAGGGCGGGAGATGCCAAAACATTGCAGTTATGGATGGAAATTCCAGTGTTTTCGTTAGGATCTGTTCTTCCTTGGGCAGTAATTGTGTTCTTCTGGTTTATCATGGGACGTCGGGCGATAATATTGCTGTTCTGGATGACAACTGCAGCGTTGCCGAAGATGAAATCCACGGTCCCGTAGATGTCGACCTCGCGGTAGAATTGGCGGAGGGAGTAGACATACAAAGTGTCTTGGTAGCCTCTGATGCTGCACCGGTACACGGCCGACTGGTCAGAACCCACTCGAAGTGCCACGGCTTGGTGCTTCTCTGGCCCTGCTGTGTTCTCAAACGTCATATCTCTTGCGATGAATCCTTTGCCAGAAACAGCTGCAAGTGCACCCACGAACACACAAATACAAAATCAATCACATAATTCATTGGCGTAAGAATAACGATCTCTTGGTCTTTTCAAATGTCTATGTCATGTTGTTGTTCTTATTATTGAAGTTCAAATTGTTGGTAATAAGTCATATATGAATCAAAGAAGAGCCGATCATATGATCTTATAGCGACTAATATCTAAGTGGTTGAACTCCAGCAATAAGTTCAAATTGTTGGTAATAAGTCATATCTAAATTAAAGAATATCTTATTTTATTGAGAATTAAAGAAGAGCTGATCTTATTGGGACCTATATCTAGGTGGTTGAACTCCAGCAGTAAGTGGAAGATTCTAGGTTTGACTCTTAGTTGGTCCATGAAAGCTCAACATGATATCAAAATCAGGTCCACTCTCGGAGCCCCAAGCATTCTATTAGAGCGACTTAAGGGGATGTTGGTAATAAGCCACATCCAGACCAAAGAAGGGTTAGTCCTATGGGATCAGTAATTCAGTGGTACAGCACTTCAAAAACAAATGAAAGTTTCAAGGATTGAGTCCATACTGATCTATGAAAACTTAAGACAAATTCTGTTGAAATATTATTGGGACCAGCATCTAAGTGGTTGAACTCCAATAGTAAGTGGAAGATTCTAGGTTTGACTCTTAGTTGGTCCATGAAAGCTCAACATGATATCAAAATCAGGCCCACCCTAGGAGCCCCAAGCATTCTACTAGACTGGCTTAAGGGGGATGTTGGTAATAAGTCACATATAGACCAAAGAAAGGTTAGTCCTATGAGATGAGTAGTTCAGTGGTAGAGCACTTCAACAACAAATGGAAGTTTCAAAGAGTGAGTCCTAACTTATCTATGAAAACTTAAGACAAATTCTGTGAAGATGTTATTTTTAAGTGTTTATATTGAAAACAAGATCTCCAATTTATAGTCTCACCAATTCATAACTCCGAATCAAAAGTCTTTACCCTTTAGAAAAACAAACAAACTCGTGGTATGGAAGTCTTACCGACTGTTGCTGTTCTGAAAGTAGTGTAGCCGTCTTGCACGCTCCTGCGTCCCGTCACAATAGTTTTACTCTTGCCGGCTCCCACCAACATCAAATTCGTTACCTTCTTAGATATGTCGATGTTCTCCTTGTAAATTCCCGCCTTAATGAAGATGATGTATCTCTTTCTGCTGTTCCGAGGCGCAGCTTTGATTGCTTGCGCGATTTTCCAGTAATGACCAGAACCGTCTTGGGCTACCACCACGTGGGCTAAGCTGGCCAGGCTAGACGCCCGCAATAGCTTGCGATCTCTCGGTGACAGCCATTCGGGAAATCCATCTTCACTCACACGGCCATAGTGCGAATTGAAATCTCCATCTTCGTTGGTGTCTACAGATAACAGGCTGCGGTTATTCCTGGTCTTGGCAGGCAAAGTGGAGAACTTGTACATGGAGAGCGAGTTGCTGACTAGTTCTGACAAATTCACAGCTCTGGGTGACATGAGAGCTCTGATGGGATTGGTGGCACTCAAATTGAGATCACGAAATCCGTTCAAGCAGGTCTCCTGGTTTGTCAACGAGGCACTCAGCCAAATGGGGCAGTCTGGACTGAGAGAACCGTTTCTCGAACAGACTCTGAGATGATGGATGGTATCCTCAAAGAGCTCCAAACAGTCTCGCCATGCCATGCGCTCTCTTTCTTTCATCAGATTCTTTTGAAGACTCCGTGTGAATTCGCGAGCCTTTCGCGCCCTTGTCAGGCTCACTTGCAAGGCAACTTTAGTGAGATCGTGAAGCTTGGCAGTCTGATAAGCAGGATAGGAAGCCATGGACGAGACGCATCGCTTGGGATAGCGGGTGTTGCTGCAAGCGGACGTAACCGTTGTCCAAGCATGATGATTTGTATGGCTGTCGTTGCCGTTTGAGCCCTCGGAAGCCTCGATCGCCACAAACTCGATGGCAAACACAAGGAGAATTGAGATCAGAGCAGCCAATACTTCTCTGATTTTAGACTTCTTCACTTTCTCTTCACTGACTCTGAGACAACTACTCTTCATTTTGCTAAGCCAATTGTTCTGTGCTTACAGAGGCGAGTAAAAGAATTTGGATTGCAAGAACAAATAAATCTTACATTAATCTTATGCAATTAATGTCAAGCTGTTCTTCAGAGAGCGGGAGAAATGTAGTGGATGGTTTGAATCATACTGCTCAAAGCACCTACTTTATAGAACGAGATTCCGTGGCATACTTACAGATCTGTCAAGAATTAGCCCAGCAGTCTCTGTCAAAGGTTATGAAATGATAACTTGCGTGATGCCATGAAATTCTCTTTCCGTACACTCTTCCGTTTCGAATTGCTTGTCGTTAATTCATTTACTTTTCCTTTTTTTTTCTTTAATCATGTCAATATCAACTCCACCATTATCAATTTCGACAGCTTTGAGTACCTGTAATCCGTCAGATTCTTATACCGCTTTAGATTTCAACACTTGGGGACGAACACAGTAGCATTTCACATTGTTTTTTCTGTTAAAGTTATACTCTGTCATCCCTAACGGCATAAAATAGACATGTTGGAATTGGATTACAGCCGATTTACTTAAATGATGCCCACTACTTTAACTATTTCTTGACGCTGCTATTCAAACAGAAGTGTCAGGCTCTGTAAGTTCTACCACCATCATTAAAATAATTTACTATTAAATATTTGTTAGCAAGTTTTTTATTGTTAATATGCTGACATAGTATTTTCAAATATCTCTATAAAATTGAGGTATTTCCTAACGATCATTTCCTATGAATCTGAATATAAGTTTGTTTGTCTCTATCTACCCATCATAGTCATCAAAGAGAGAGATCATGAGGAGATCACAATTAAGGTGATTGCCAAATTCTTCCCATATTTTGATGTAAATTGATTCCTCCAAATTCAGAGGCAAGTGAAGTTGTATTTGATATATTTAGAAGTAGTTTGTAGCAACTCAATCTTTTGGGGAATAGTAATAGCATACATGCTAAAAATAGAAGAGTTAGGGTTGAATTGGAAGATGGTCCCTTGTGAGTGAAGAAAGTATATTAAATGGATGATACGTAATCAATGAAAAAGATAGGATAGAAAGGATACATTCCTCGGGTTAGTTTTGGGTAGAGGGGAGACAAAACCCATGTAAATATTTTACTTATACATAGAATATATGACTATAGTCTTTCATGGATTCTTATATCATTTGGGTTATTTTCCCCCTCTATTTGTCATATCAATTAAATGTTATTGAATATTTTTATGTTGAGTTAAGCTGATACATTCTAGTTTGGTTTCAAAGCAACATACATATTATGCCTATGAAACCAAAGGAGTTTGTATTTTAAAAAAAGTGACCAAATGTTATAGAAAACTTAAAGTGGCATCCTTATATAAAACCTTTAATTTCATTCTAGTGAAAAGGTTGTTTTTTTTAATCTTTTCTTTTCAAATGCTATTTTTAAAGATCAATAAGAGTGTTCCACATGAAATGAGAACAATGTTGCCATACAGAAATCCTTGAGGAAAAGTGTGAAGTCTCTATAATAAAGGAGGATGGTTGTTTGTTACAATTCAAACAAAGCCCATATTCCAAATTGAAATAAGTGTAGAACCATTCAATGAAAATAAATATCCATCTAATTCAACTATAATTCCTAAGAGATGAAAAACATCTATGTTTTGTGCTACTATTCAATCTTCCTTCCTTAATGAAGATGAAGGGTTGTTTCCACATGTTGAAGAGATAACACAAAAGGATGTGGATGTAGCATAGGGTACGTTAGTGAGTCTAGTGGTGATGATAATGTATGCATTAAAGGGACTCTACACAACATATCTATAATTAAGAGAGAAAAATATTTATGATAGTTAATTTGACATAAAGAGTTGTCCAAGTAGTAAATAACCATGTGGACATGATCTATGACGTTCTACCTTATGGCGAGAACATCTTATTTCTAGGAATTCCTAGAGTGGTGAAGAATATTGGCATGCATAAAAGAGCTCATGTTTCAAAAACAAAAATATAAGAAGATTTTTAATAGATGGGAGTTACAACTATGTGTTTGTTTTTTTGTTGTGAATGCAAATATGGAATGGTATCATGATGTCAAAAAAGTGATAATCAATTTGGAAAAAAAGATAAGGAAAATATAGACAAAAGAAAATAGAAGACGCCCAAAAGGACTTACAAAAATTCGAGTATGCATTCGAGGATTTATTGTGGATGTTAAAAAAATTTGGTGCATGGATTAGCATGAAAGCATAGAACAAGAAGACTAATGCAAAGGAAAATTGAAGAGTTGTGAGAAGATGAAAAAAAATGTTGAGTATAGATACTTATGTATACACTAAAAACTGGCTTGGAGAGAATTAATTAAATAAAAGCTATTTAATTAATAAATCCTTAATTATTCTACATATAAATAAATTGAATAATTTATTTATATAGTTCATTTTCTAAATTCCTCCTGTCATAAATCATTTTCTTCACTTGCACAATTAAATGAATAAATTTAATTAATTTAAATTTGTTTTTAATTGTTCCCTCCCACCTAATTTGAATTTTTAAATTTGAATTTGATCACATGACTCCTAACTTATAACCACCTAACTAACCCTCCTCCAACCTAACCTACCATCTAACCTTGGGTTGAACCAAACCTACCCCTTCAACTACCCCTATCCTAATATCCTAGGGAGTGTCTCTCTCCTCATGAGGACACATGGCTTCCTTGCCACATGTCTTCCCTCTCCATGCCACTTGCCCTCTTGTATGTGTTGTATTATTTCCCCAAGCCCATTCTAACTTCTCAATCTCTCATCGTCTATCTCTCCAGGTTGAATCTAGACTATTGAATCCGGCCACCCAGGCTCATGTCTTGGAAAAGTTATAAATCCCCCATTTTTCATTCATCAAAAGGTTTTCTTTATCTTGCATACTTAATCTTTAAATCTTGCATTCAATAGCATAGCAATCATATTTTAGCATATCAATCATTTTCATAGCAGCATTCTTGCTTATTGCATTTTGCATAGAAATCATGATCATTATCTCCATTTTCATTTAGATCATTGTATCATTGCATAGCTACTCATTCTTCAGGTTTCCATCTTGGAGGTCTATGTTGTTGAGAGCCAATCAATAGACCAACAAGTTCCTTGAAGATAGAGGACAATGGAACGCCATTAGGGAGTGTTCTTTTATTTTGATTAATTGATTGAATTCCTTGATTTAATATTTCATTGGTATGTTAGATATTCTATCTTGATTGATTCACATTTCCTAGCATACATTTTTGGCGCTACCATGGGGCAGCTACCCCATTTTTAATATCTTTTTTTGTAAGTTTTATTTGGCAGGTTAGCTCAGATAAGCAGTTTAGTGCATCTTCTATAAATATCAGTGCATTGGTCTTAAATATGAGTGCACCAAAGCTTTGTTTTGGTGCATTCCTTCCCAAATCAGCACATAGGCCTAACGTTTCTGCGCATCAACAAGATCTGATTATATTTGATACTTTCAGTGCATTGAATAGATATAATAGCACATTGAAAATTTCTTTTAGCGCATTGATTGGTTTTAGTAACTCATAGCATGAAAATTTTAGCACATCTAGCCTCTATTTTAGTGCATCTGTCTCTGTTTACATATTTTTATAATCCGAGCCTAATCTGTGTTATTTTTTTTGCAGGTACCTTATAGGTTGTCAAAGACTAAAGTCTGAAACTACTACCAGTATCTTACGAGACCTAGCATGGAGATTTTCAACATAATTGATGCTTTCTTTTATCTTTATGCTTTAAATTAGGCACATAGCTTAACTAAAATGGTAAATTGATCATTGTCTTCTTTGTTTGTGAAGTGATAGGCATGGGCATGTGCACAAAGATGGTGGTTAGAAAAGTGGACACCACCCAAAAAAAACATGAAAAAACAAGTAGCGAGTACGCAGCTCTAAAATTTGAAATCACCGCATATGCGCTTAGGTCTGCTGTTCCCGAGCCTAAAAAAAGATACCACGTACGCGTTGTCTTTAGGAAAGTGAGTGTGTACATGCTGCTTCTAGGGAAGTGAGTGCGTATGTGCTCATAAGCCCTAAAAAACCGTGTGTGAGGTACCTGTCAAAAAAAAAAAATTTAAAAAGGACTGGGTCTTATTTTCTCCATGACCACGGTGTTTTTTCTTTCTTTTTCTCCATGAAATAGTGAACAAGCTACCACATTTCTCCACCAAACGCTATGGATCAAGGTTAGTTTTTCTTAAATTTTGTCTTTCTTTCTCATTTATTCAATTTGTTTTACGTTTTAAATTTAATTTCATTTATTTTGATTAGGTTTTTTTATTTTTTGTTTCAAAAACCAGATTCTAATAATCCACAACAACAACAACAAAAAAATGCACCTCCTGAAAACCCCGAACAAAACCCACAAGATACACCTCAAGTTCCTCTTTTTGACCGTACACCTGAAACATAGGAGCAATTGATTAATTAGTTAGTACAAAACATGTCTAAAATAAATAGATTGATTAATAAATTGAAAACATCTGAACTTGAGCATCATAAATCCCTCGCCAGTAGCCTAGAAATATTAGCTAGTGGTGCCACAGCTGCTTCCACACAAATTACTAAATGGGGAAACTTTAGGGATATATGTCATCAATACTATGTTGGTGGCTTATCATACAAGGGAGTGAAAAAAAAAATTATTAAACAACAAATATGTGCCCCTTTTGTTGATCCTAAAACTGGTCAGTCGTTACCTCTTAATGCAAAGAGGTTTCCCATACATTGGTGTACCAATGTGCAGATGAAGAATCTTTTTTGCCAGAGGTGGTGGATGGTCTTTGATGATCCACCTTGTCATAATTATGAGGTTCCATTGTATTTTTTGAGAAAAGTATACTGTGAGTTTGTCCTCAATGTGCAACCAAACTATTTTGATATGAGAGAGTTCCATGGTAGAGGTGGCGGATCTGCCCAAGATAGACTTGGAGCTCATAGCCGAGTAGCCACAGAGAGTCATCGCCCCTTAGCACCCAAACCCAAGGTGCATCAGGTTGTCCCAGTAGAGCTGAAAATGTAAATGGAGCAACAGACTCTTCAGGCAACCACAACATTGACTAGTGCCATCATCTAGGATGGGACACAATTAGCACACCCTCTTGTACTAGATGATGAGTCATTCATCATGTGTGTGTCAGAGGGCTGATGTGGTGACAGAGAGCCCATTCAGCATGTGTATTTCAGTTGCTCGAGGATATGCTCAGGGACGGATGACGCGGTCACTGCAAATGGATCCACATCTCATTTGTGCATGATTTGTGGGAGTAGATGTCAGACCCGCATGGCTAAGGATGTGGCACTGACAGAGGAGTTGATGGACATGTTGTTTGGCCATCAGTTGCAGACACGGGTGTGTTGATTTGAATTCATAGCATTTTATTTATTAGTCACTTTAAATTTGTAATTACATAAATGAAGTTTCATTTATACATGATTTAAATTGATAAAAAATAATATGCATTTCAGGATGCAGCAACGGTATCCCATACTCCTCCCGTAGTTACTACAACTGCAACTTCGATGCCTGAGGTATAAATTTTGTAACATGTTAAAATAGAATAGTACACTTTGAATTCAAAAAAATTACAAGATATACTAACTATCTTTGATTCTTGGTCCAATTTTTGGTTTGTAGGTGTTGACAGGGGACCAAATGTCCCAGATTGATGACATCACGCTCTCAATGATCGATTTTGGCCTACAAGGCTATACAGTATCATATTTTGTACACCTTTTTTATGTATTGTTTTGATGGAATATGCAATTCATTTCATTTTAAATTTTTAAAATTATGTTTAATATATTATCTATACTAATATCTCATATTAATTTTGTTTTTTTAGGGTGCCCCCTTCGTGTCTAGGCCTCGTCCTAAGCAAAATAATTCCTCAAAGATGCCAAAATGTGGGAAGAAGGTAATTAAACACATTTTTAGTTGTACAATTATTTGAAAATGTTGAAATTGTTTTAGTTGGGATTTGTAGATTGATTAGTGTTTTTTTTCTATTTTACATATACAATGGCCATTGAGCTATGTAGATTTGTTGAATGCACTTGATTCGCCCATGGATTGAGAGAGGGTGGAGGTATGTATCTCTACTTTATTTTCTCGATTTCATGATTATATGCACGTGTACATGTGAACTTGTGATAAATTATAATCTTATAATTTTTTCATACAGAAAATATCCATAGCTACTTCATCAATGGAGAGCCCTCCCCCGTGCGTTGGAGAAGCATCTTAGGATCCGGTACACTTTTGTTTTATATATTACATTAATTGTTTTTAACCTACAATACTTATCATTATATTAATTATATTTAATCTTTGATGATTTTTTGTATAGGTAATAGCGATAGTTTCTCCATTGATGGTGAGCCATCCTCAGTCCATTAGAGAAGCATCTCAAGCACCGGTACATCACTGTTCTCTATATTATATCTTTTAAGTATTTTTATGTATTTATGTTAGTACATTGTATCAATTGTAAATTTAATCTACAATAGCCCCCTTCACGGTTCGGCCATAATGTGGATCCTTTTAAGTTTGTCTTCAAGAAAACTCCTAAGAGTGACAAGGAGAGGAGAGTGAAGACATTAGCTCCAAGATCAGTCGATGAGGTAATCTACATTTCAATTGCTAAGGAATTATAGTTAAATGCATAGTTATGTTGTTAATTGTGAACTATTTTCTACAAAAGAATTCTAACTTGGTTGTTAAATTGTGATTTTGTAGCCATCTACAAATCCGCGTACTACATTGAAGAGGCTCAATTTTGATGATCCACCACAAGTTTAGGATCATATAGTGTTAGTTGTGGTCATAGAATGACCAATACATGTAGATATATTCTACATTTTTATTGTATATCAATTTGGACATGGCATATGCCACATTTTTGTAATACTCGTATTGACTTGGTAGACATGCCTTTTTTTGATATATATATATATAAATCTTGACATTCGATCCAATAAATGTGTACTGAGTTCATTAGTGTGTATTCATTATATTTCGTGGTTGTCTTTTTATACAGTTAATTGATCATTTGCCTATGTAATCAACAATATGAATATAAACAACAAAAATCTATGATATAAAAAATTTCAATCGTGGAATATGATTTGATAAAATTTCTAAAAGGTTGAATTAACCCTACAAAACTCCTTGTATTTAGTTCATTCTTGTGTATTCGTTGTATTTGGTGGCTTTCCTTTTATAAATTTAAACGAATATTTACCTATGTTTCAACAATATGAATATAAACAACAAAATCGATAGTATGAATATAAACAACAATATGTGTGTGGTGCGAGAGCAGGTCCTCATCCTCGTAATGGTCAAATCTTGGTTCTCGTGTTTGGGGTCATTCAGATCAAAGATGTAAAAGTTGCTCAATTGTTGTCAAAGTTGCTCAATTATCGTCAAAGTTGTCAAAGTTGCTCACTTATTGTCAAAGTTGTTAAAATTGCAGGATCAGCTAGAATTGATTCATTTTGTCATGTGCACAAACCAACATCACAAGAACATTTGTATGTTTACGCTAGGCATGCTCCTCTTGTACATCCCAAAGCATCGGAACATCGAGTCATACCCTACCGACGCGATATGCCCTGAGTCCAAACAATTGTCAAACTTTGACGGACTGTTTCTTCCAATCCAGGACACATATGATCGATTTGTTTGAACACGCTGGGTCACATGAGGCTCCTCTACAATGGCCTATCTCATTTTTTGATGACTCGGAGCCATTTTCAATTGCTAGCATTTTTCGCCTAATACAAAAACTGTCAGTTGCATGCAATGCAAATTTGTAAGATAGGCTAGAATTGATTTGATTGGTCATGTGCACAAACCAATGTCACAAGAATGTCTGGGTGGGTAGGTTTACATTAGGCATGCTCCTCTCGTGCATACCAAAGCATCAGAACGTCAAGAGTCATACCCTACCGACATGATCTCTCAAGTGCCCTCAGTCCAAACAATTGTCAAAATTTGATGGACTATTTCTTCCAATCCAGGAAACATATGATCAATTTGTTTGAACCTGTGGGGTCGCATGAGGCTCCTCTACAATGGCCTATCTCAGTTTTTGACGACTCGGAGCCATTTTCAATTGGTAGCATTTTTTAGGTCGTTGAGGCTCTTGGGCAAATAAAACTATGTCAAAGTATCGCGTATGCAGTATATTAATAACCACATATGCGTTGTTAGTCCCTAAAATATTGGCAAGCCCAATGGTATTTTTTTTCACCATGTACACACTTAGAACTCATAATTACTACGTACGTGCTGGTACACCTTAAAAAGGTTATGGCAGGGCACCGAACTAATAGGCTTAGTTCCCCATAAGTGCTATTTGTAGTAAATAAAATGTGAAGGAAAAGGGAGGGAGTGAGGGAGAGGGGGAGAGAGGGAGAGAGAAAGAGTAGGGAGGGAGAGAAGAAGAGAGAGGGATGGGGTATGGAGGAAGGGAGAAGGCGAGAGAGAGAGAGAGAGAGAGGGGGGGGGGGATATGGAGGAAGGGAGAAGGGGAGAGAGAGACGAAGAGGCAGGGGAGAGAGAGAGAGAGAGAGAGAGAGAGAGAGAGAGAGAGAGAGAGAGAGACGGAGGGGGAGAGGGATGGTGTATGGAGGAAGGGAGAAGGGGAGAGGGAGAGAGAGGTAGAGGGAGGGGGAGAGAGAGAGAGAGAGAGAGAGAGAGAGAGAGAGAGAGAGAGAGAGAGAGAGAGAGAGAGAGAGAGAAGAAGAGAGGGATGGGGTATGGAGGAAGGGAGAAGGAGAGAGAGAGAGAGAGAGAGAGAGAGAGAGAGAGAGAGAGAGAGAGAGAGAGAGAGAGAGAGAGAGAGAGAGAGAGAGAGAGGCACCCTATACACGCTTGAGAGGGGGAGAGAGGGAGACAATACGCATACATACACACATATATGTGTATATATATATACTTAATATATTATATATATATATATATATTATATTATGTATATACACATATTATATATACAATATCATATTATACACACTCCCAAATTTTAAACAAAAGTAGCGCGTATGAGCTATTTATAGTAAGACGGTGCATATGTGTTGTTTATAGTAAAGACAACGCGTACGTGCTTCTTATACCATAGGTACCCCGTACACTCTTTTGACTGTTTAATCTTGGAAATAGGCCTGGACGACAAAGCTACGGGTTGGAAGTTTGATTTCCCTCCATTTCCCTCCTTTTTGATGTGTTTTATTTTATCAACTTGGTTTCTCGACTTTGTCATCATCAGGTTTACACTTCATCAAGTGGGTATTTCTAAAATTGTCACCATATTTTCACCCATCTTCTGAGCTTTCTAACCATATATTTTTTTTAATTTGAACAAAAATAACATATTATTATTGAATTTCTTTTACCAGTGTCTTCATAGTTCTCACAAACATACGTGTACCATTTTTTTAATAACTTTTGATCTACTTATCCAAATTTATATATTATTGTATTGCACTTAATTCTTTACAATTTAAAAAAAAAAATGTAATTTTGATTTTTTTAGTGCAAGTTATGCTTCGTGCATGAACAGGTACCTAATTTTTAGGATGTGCTCGATTGGAAAAATCATAAAAAAAAATACTCTAACAAAAAACTACAAAAAAATACACAACTTCTAGTGCTCACTCTTAACTATCTTTCTGCCATTTGTCAAAATACTAAAAACTATGACTTTTTTGATGTGCACGTCAGACACTATGTTATGTTTTTTTTTTAAAATCAAGGTTTGTTTTTCGTGCATGAAGGATTTGACCCCCTTAATCTTATCCAATTTTGAAAAAGTTTAGTAGTTTGGAAACTAGATTTGGAGTAATACAATATTTGTTCTTTTATTATCTTCATATCTTGAGTGGATGACTTTCAAATTTTGCCTCCAAGTTCAGATTCACCTGATTTCTAAAAAAAGGTGTCCACTTGCGCCCCCCTTTTTTACCACCATCTTTATGCACTTACCTGCATATACTCTCCCCTTAATTGGGTGACCAAAATGCTAGACTCACTCTTTCAATTTATTGCAATTAGATAATACCTTTAGTAGGCCTACCCTCTTGAGAATCCCATAAGGCCGGTGAGAGGGGAAAAACCTAAGTGAGATCAACTAAAGCCAAGCTATTCCAACCCACTATAATCAAATGTGGTGATGATGAAAATAATTTCCAATGGTAGTGTTCATGGATAGCCCTCCCCCAGTATCCTTGAGATACGTAAAGCCATTTTTCTAAAGGGTGGGATGCCTCTTGAGGGAGTTTATTATTGACACACTGAACAAAAATTCTTATTTCAAACTTTAAGCATAGAGTCCAACTAAGTCAGTAACCAGACATTGTAATATCATAGTGCAAGGGTGGTGAAGAATCCGCCTCCAAGACACTCACTTTAAGGCTCCCAAGAAATTGATCCAAGTGAGGAAAAATTCTCTTTGGATCAACTTCTGGCAAAAGACAAAAAAATGGGTGCACCCTTGGGTGTGACAAGGTTGTTTGAGCTAAAGGAGATTCCAAGATGTGGGCTATGATATTATTCAATGACCTTTTGAGAATACAAAATTCTGACTGATGTGCTTTTATATTGTTCAAACCTATGGAAATCATTGAGATTGAAAAGATCCTAGAACATACACTTAATGTTTAGATTATAGACTAAAAAAACCATTTGACTACTTGTTTTTATGTTTGCAATCATTATTTAGAAGATCATCCATTGAAACAACCATAACTTTCAATTTGAAACCAAATCAAACTATCAAAACATTGAACATTAGAGTAGTTTGGCGCATAGACCCAATAGAATAGCACATTAACTAAAAATATTAGCACATCCAGGTTACAGATTAGCACATAGACTCAACAAAATAGCACATAAACTGAAAATATTAGCGCATACAAGGCACAGTTTAGCACATTGGAATCACAAAATAGCACATAGACTGAATAGATTAGCGCATACACAGCTTGTTTTAGTGCATGTACCTAGTCATATATCAAACAGGGAGCAAAATCCAACATTTGATAGAAAACAAAAGATATATTCGAATACCCTTTTCAAAGTAGAGTTCATTTTCATCATCATTAGATCAATTTTAGAGTTTGGAAAATATGGTTTTGCAAGTGAAACCTTTTTGACATAGCCTAGATTGAAACATTTTAAGTGCCTAATTATCATTTTTGATCTCTGATTTTCAGCACAGTTTCATTATTAGGATCTATCATCCTTAATCATGAAACAAGGGCTTTAGATTAGATTAACCTAGTCTAATCAATAGGATCCTTCCTATTTGACTTGGTTAACTCACATCAAATTAAGACTTGAAATTAAGATCAAATCTTAAAACCTTTAACCACATGCATGTTGATTTTGACTAGATATCAAAGAGAGAGACTGACACAACAACAACAATAACAAAAATCCACAATGGAAGAAGAAAATACTTTCTTTCATTGATCTGATGAGGATGAGGAAATATTGGAGGAAATGATCAAAGATGCACAACAAGATCCCAGGTTTAGTAAATTCATGGAAAAGTGTTAAAAACTAATAAAGAAAAATATTTCCTAATGTTGGCACACTTGGGTGTCAAATTACCTCATGAATTTGATGTGACGCAATTGAGATAAACCGAAGGGATAAGTGAAGCTCAAAACAATATAGATCAAACTAATGACACTCGAACTCATGGTGATCGAATCAAGGACAATAGAAACAATGAAACAAGGAATATTGTGGATAATCTCCTCTCAACACTCACACAACAAATACAAGCACTCCAACAACAAATCCAAGATATGCAAAGGGGAACAATAAAGAGGTAATCATTGGAAGATATTTGCCCATATCCATTTGACAAAAGTTTAGACATGGTTCCTTTTCCACCAAATTGTGACATTCCTAAATATGACAAATACAATGGTAAAACCGATCCACAAGATCATGTGAGATAATTTTGTACATTAAGTATGGAATTTGTGCATAATGAGACATATCTAATGAGGTTATTTCCAAGGATCTTGGGTGGACAAGCCATGGAATGGTTTTCAAAACTTCCATCTGGTATCAGACCATTCGAAGAACTAGTAGACAAATTTGTCTCTCAATATTTATATAACATTGAGCACGAAATAACCATGCTTGATCTATGCAATGCAAAATAGAAAAATGGAGAATCATTCACTGCATTCTTGCAAAGATGGAGGTGATTGTCTTCTAGGTATCCTCATACTGTACCTGAAAAGGAAAAGATGGACATTTTCATTGATAATCTAAACAGTGAAATGAATTAAAAACTCAAATTACAATGTCCACCATGTTTTGACAGACTAATCAAAAATGGAATCAAGATTCAAGAAGCTTTGGTTAAAAGAGGAGTATTGAAACTCCATAAAGAGGGAGCAAATTCTTCCAACAATAATAACAATAATGATAAACCAAGGTTTTGGACAATAAATAGAAACATTGTCAATGATGGAGTGGTTGATGCTAATAACGTACAATTGAAGCAACCCATCTTCAATCCATCTAGTCATACAGTGGTGTTTAATCATGACAACAACAAACCTAAACCACCTTCCACCAACTTTCGTAGAAAGTTTACACCTCTTAGTGAACCACTTGAATCACCTTTGAAAACACTTCTTGCACATAAATTGATCTCATTACCAGAAACAAGATATTTTGAGCCCAAAATCAAACCAGCATGCTGGAATGACAATCATTATTGTGATTATCATAGAAATAAGGAGCATAAACCAAATGATTGTCAAATATTGAAACATTTTATTTAATACTTGATACTTAACGAAGTTATAACTATAGATGGACGTAAAACAAATGAGGCACATCTTGCATTTAAAACTCAACTTGCCAATTATGAAAAGGGTGAAGCATCAACATCAAAAGATAACAAAGGAAAAGAAAAGGTCAATTATGCTCACACTTATGACAATATGGTCAATGTCATTATGGTCAAAGAGAAACAACAACTTGAACTTTCAAATGTAGTTACGAGAAATAAATCTACGGTAACTTTGCGGGGTCCAACAACTAATGCGCAGTCCAATTATAAACAATACAACTTTGTGCGGATATTTGAGAGCTTTTAAAACTTTCCCCAACACATAAAGACATTCTAGAAAAATATCTATTGGATACCACCATCCCTAATTATTTGGGTGTCGATCAATTCCAAGCCATGGTGGTACATTTAATAGCTCCTCATTGTTTGTCCTTTACAGAAGATGATGGCATCTCTTTACAACATCCACATAATGCTCCTCGTCATATTGAAGTCGTCATTCATAAAACATGAGTCAATCATGTCCTAATAGATGGAGGAGATGGTTTAAACATTTGTTCATTAAGTCTTGTTTCTGCTTTAGGATTTTCTAAAAATGCAATAGATCCAAAAATAAACATCACAATAAAGGCATATAATGAAGAGGAACGTTCTTCCAAAGGATTTGTGGTTTTGCCAATCAGAGTAGGAACCATACAAAAGGATACAATGTGTCAAGTCTTGGACTTGAATCTATCCTACAACATAATTTTGGGCAAACCATGGATCCATGAAATGCAAGGTTTTCTAGAAACTTATCATCAATGTTTGAAGGTTACTTTCAACTGCCAAGAATTCATGATTACTGGATATTCAAACCCCTTTCAATATTATAACACAATTAAACCTATAACAGATACCATTTTTCTACATAACAGAGAGGCGTCTTCTTCTAGTGTGCCACCTAAGGAGTTCATTGACATCCACTTTGGTAAATTTTGAGAAAAAGCTGAAATTTCAAGATGAAGGAATAGGAGAATATTCTCTATTAGGTTTACCACTTTATCCTAGATCATATGGAAAACCATCAACGTCAAAACAACAATAGGTTTCAAAACCACTCAAAATATTTGATGGATCATTTGTCAGAGTGGGGACTTTATCTTCAAAGAAACTGAAGATAAAGACATCCTACAGTGGCTATACAAAGATGAAGAGAAATACCAATAAGAAGTAAACATTATTAGGATACCAACAGAACATTAGGGTAAGTGCACAAAGATGGTGGTCAAAAAGGGGGGTATAAGTGGACACTTTTTTTTTGAAATCAGGTGAACCAAACTACTAAACGTTTTCAAAATTGGATAAGATTAAGGGGGTCAAATCTTTTGTGCATGAAAAACAGACCCTAATTTTTTCTGAAAAACATAACATAGTGTTTGATGTGCGCATCAAAAAAGTCATAGTTAGATTTAGTATTTTCACAAATCCTTTTGCAAAAATATAGTTAAGAGTGAGCACTAGAAGATGTGTATTTTTGTGTAATTTTTTGTTGAGTATTTATTTTTATGCTTTTTCCGATTGAGCACATCCTGAAAATTAGGTACCTGTTCGTGCGCGAATCATAAGTTGCACTAAAAAATTCGAAAATACAATTTTATTTTTTTTAAATTATAAAGAATCAAGTGCACTACAATAATATATAAAGTTTTTTAAATTTTGATAAGTATACCAAAATTTATTAAAAAAATGGTGCACCTATGTCTATGAGAACTATGGAGAGACTGGTAAAAGAAATTCAGTAATAATATGTTATTGTTGTTCAAATTTTAAAAAAATTATATGGTTAGAAAGCTCAGAAGATGGGTGAAATGTGGTGGCAATTTTAGAAATACCCACTTGATGAAGTGTAAACCTGATGATGACAAAGTCGATAAACCAAGTTGATAAAATAAAACACATCAAAAATGAGGGAAATCGAGGGAAATGGAGGGAAATCAAACTTCCAAACCAGAGCTTAGTCATCCAAGCCTATTTCCAAGCCTAAACAGTCAAAAGCGCGTACGGGGTACTTATGGTATAAAAAGCACATACGGGGTACTTATGGTGTAAGAAGTTCATGCATGCTATGTTTACTATAAACAACGCGTACGTGCTATGTTTACTATAAACAACATGTACGCACTATGTTTACTATAAATAGCACATGCGCGCTACGTTTGTTTAAATTTTGGGTGTGTGTATAATATGATATTGTATATATAATATGTGTATATACATATAATATATAATTTTTATATATAATATATAATATTTATATATATGTATATAATATAATATATAATATGTTAAGTATATATATACACACATTTAAGTGTATTGTCTCCCCCTCTCAAGTGCGTACAAGGTGCCTCTCTCTCTCTCTCTCTCTCTCTCTCTCTCTCTCTCTCTCTCTCTCTCTCTCTCTCTCTCTCTCTCTCCTCTTATCCCTTCCTCAATACCTCATCCCTCTCTCCCCTTCTCCCTTCCTCCATATCTCATCCCTCTCTCTTTTCTTCTCTCCCTCCCTCCCTCCATACCCCACTGCAACTATGTCTGCACTTCTATAGAATGAAGTGAATTTGTTTCTTGTCTCCAACTTCCTCTTTCATTTTTATCATGTATGCTCTCCTAAGAAAATTGACTGATGGATTTGTGTGTGTATATTGAATAGGAGGAAGAAGGGTTTGAAATTGAACCATGGGTGCATTATCATGACAAACAAGGAAACCTGCAGCAATATTCTTCTTGAATGTGTTTTTAATGAGCAGAGCAGATATGGAAAATAGTGTCAACAAAGCAAAATGATGAGTCAAAGTACCTGCAATATGTTTTTCAAAAGGAAACAACCGGTAGGAAGAGAAAGAGGGAGAGTAACACAGATGGTGTCCTGGAGAATGATAGTGGTGGGTATGCGAGAGTTCCCATGTTGTTACACAACGCCTATCACCTAAAGAAATTAAAGTTTGTTGTAAGCATGGCAGTGGTAGTATATGATGATCATCACTTGTCAAAAGGCTTGGAAGGGTACATACCCATGAAAGAAATCAAGTGTGTAATTCCTATAGTCACAATCGAGATCAGTCATATAACGTTGCAAATTTAATAGCATCGTATGTTTTAGAAAGGCAGTACTCTTAGGGTTAGTTCAAGCTCTTACACTTGCTTTTTAGCGAACCCTCGTTGTTTGTTCACTTGGAGTCTCTCTTATGTTGACAATGGTTTAACTTAGCTATATCAAAACTAAACTACCGATGTTGTATTATATGACTTTAAATAATATATCATTTTATTAGCCCACCATATGACCCCTTAGGGGTCATTAGAGGTCATATTGTTTCCTAAGAGGTCATATGATGTCTTGTGACCCCTTAGGACACCATATGACCCCTTAAGACACCATACGACCCATAACAATACCATATGGTGTCCTAAGGGGTCATAGGATGCCATATGACCCCTTGGGACACCATACGACCCATAACAACACCATATGGTGTACTAAAGGGTCATATGGTGTTCTATGACCCCTTAGAACACTATTTAGTGTCGTTATGGGTCATATGTTATCCTAAGGGGTCATATGGTCTCCAACAACCCCTTAGGACACCATTTGACCCCTTAGGACTCCATATGGTATCGTTATGGTCTCTCTCTCTTCCTCTCCCTCCCCCTCCTTCTCTCCCTCTATCCCTCCTTCCCTCTCTCTCTCTTCCTCTACCTCTCTCTCCCTCTCCCCCTCTCTCTCTCCCTCTCCCTCCTTCCCTCCCTCCCCCCACTCTCTCTCTCCCTCTCTCTCCCTCTCTCCCTCTCCCTCCTTCCCTCTCTCCCTCCCTCCCTTCTGCCCCCCATCCTCTCTCCCTCCCCCCTCCTTCTCTCTACCTCCCCTACTCTCCCCCCTCTCTCTCTCTCCCTCCCTCCCCACTCTCTCTCTCCCTCTCTTTCTCCCTCCCTCCTCTCTCTGTTGGTATTTTAGATGTGTTGCACTGGTTTTGTCATTGATGTCAACACTTGTCAACACCTATCAACACTTGGAGATCTTTGGTTATGTTCAACAGCATGTTCAGTGACTTATGCATGGTCATCAGTATCTGGTTCACCGGCAGGTTATATTGTTCACCGGCACTAAGGATGACTTGGAGATTACTTGGTTATGTTGAATACATTGTTTGGACACTTTGTTTTGATGATTTAGTTATTGGTCTAATCAAGTTTGCATATTTGTTGTTACCGGCAAATAGGTCTAGGTTATGCACCGGCAAGCGTTATCTATTCCAAATTAGCACGGTATGTTATGCAGATGATTTTTTATTATTGTAAATGCTTTGAGCCGACATGATGCATCACATATTGATTCATTTTTAATTGACTTTATTGTAATATACTTAGTGAGCCGACCTACATATTTGGTCTTAGGTTTTGGTATATATGTAAGATCTCATTTGTGAAGTTAATATGGGATGGTAATAAGAGGCAGAGCATAAGGTAATTTGGCATATGTGAATATAAGCAGAGCTATACACGTAGACATCATTTGAAGATTCAAGGAAGATTTGGAGAAGGCAAATCACATCTTAACTGGTACTGAATCCAGCATATGAAGATGCTATTTTGAGAAGTACATTATCATTGGATTTAACTATCCAATTGTAGTCAGTGTGACTCCCATTGTGTGATTGAGCAGTGAGCTCTAGGCAGTTGGCCTTTTTGCATGTGCAGACACCACATTGTACACACATACTATCTGCAGTATTATCATCTAATTGTGGGTAAGGTTTCCCACCGTGGTTTTTCCCCTTACAGGGTTTCAACGTACAAATATCTATGTCATGTGTTGTGCATGTTATTTTTCTTTCTGTTTGATGCTTTAAACTTTACCGGTATTGCAATTAACTGTTAACCCATTAACCAACATAAATTTTGGTTTACCGGTATTATGCATTAAGTTTGGTTAAGTTATATTTGGGTTGAAATTAATTGACAACTTATTCACCCCCCCCCCCCTCGTCTCAGTTGCCTTCGAGTCCTAACAATTGGTATCAAAGCGAGGTCCTCTTTTTGCAAGATTTTAACAGCTTGAGGAGATTCTATGGCAACCAACTATTTCAGGAAGGACGGTCTGAAACTTGATGGAACTAACAATGGTATATGGAAGATCAGAATGGAGACACATCTGAATTGCATTAGAAGAGACATATGGGATGTTATAAATAATGGCTATGTTGGTCCTACTCAAAGTCAACCAAATCCACCAATCTTGGCTAAAGATCAAGAGAATGATTGCAAAGCAAGAGAAGCACTTTTGAGGGCATTGTCAGATCACCAAATCATGGGACTATCAGACCGATCTACTACTAAAGCTATTTGGGACAAATTGGAAACATTGAATGAAGATGATACCATAGTCAAAATTGCAAAATTGGAATGCTTCCGGGTCAGGTATGAAAATCTAAAAATGGAAGAAGATGAAAGGATTTCTGCTTCTATGGAAAGAGTAAATGAAATTGTTTTGGGTATACAATGTTGTGGAGGATCCTTAAGTGAAGATGAAATTGTTTCTAAATTTTTAAGAGCATTGCCACCGACATATAAAATAAAAGTAACTACTATAAATGAATTGACAACAATGTCTAATGCATCAGTATCTAGAGATAATTTGATTGGAAAACTTTCGGCTTTTGAACTTGAGGAATTTGGTCTTGTTGCTACAGTTAAGACAGATTTAGCTTTCAAGGCATCATCATCATCTGCAGCATCATCATCATCATCTGAAAAATCTGATTGGAAAGCACTTTATGCAAGAGAACTTGAAGAAATCAGAAGAGAGAATGAAGAACTGGAAGAACTTGAAGCACTATTTGCAAGGAAAATGCCTAAAGGGCCAGTTGGAAGTAAGTGTGAAGGTAAAGCACCATTTAAATGTTTTAACTGCAATAAAATTGGTCAAATGGCATCTAGGTGTCCTAATAGACATGCAATATTGAAACAAGAAGCTAAAAGAACATATAAGCCTAACCCTGAATATCAGAGATACATATTTAAGAAGAATAGAGACAAATCATGTTACTATGTTGATGAAGGAGTTAATGATGATTTTGATAAGGAACCAACAGATAATGGATGGGCTTTTGTTGCTATAATAGAAGAACAACCGGCACCTACTATTCAACCGATAGAGCAGGCCCTGGCAGCTAAAATTGAAGAAAAGGATGAATGGATCATTGATTTTGGATGTTCACGTCATATGACTGGTGATAAAAGTAAATTCTTAACTGTTCAGGAATACAATGGAAGTCTAGTAAGATTTGGGGATGATAAAGCTTTTTTGATCAAAGGAAAAGGCACTATATCTTTTGATGGTAAGCACAATATTGATAATATTTACTATGTTGACGGTTTGAAGCATAATCTTTTGAGTGTTGGTCAATTAGTTGAAAAATGATTTCAGTTACAATTCAAGAATGGTAAATGCAAAATCATGAATAGAACTGGCTTGGAAATTGCAACCGGTAATTAGACCAAAGGTAATATCTTTCATTTAAATAACAATGAGAAAGCATGCTTGATTGCACATATTGATGAAAGTTGGTTATGGCATAAGAGACTTTGTCATGTTAATTTTGATTGCATTGTGAAAATTAGTACAACTAAGGCAGTAAGGGATTTACCTAAGCTTGTTAAACCTCGCAATCTGGTATGTAAGGAATGTCAATTTGGAAAGCAAGTTAGAGAAACCTTTAAGAGTATTCCAGAAAAATCCAATAATGTTCTTGACTTAATTCACATTGATTTATGTGGTCCAGCAAGAACTAGAAGTTTACAAGGAGATAGATATTTTATGCTAATCATTGATGACTATTCTAGAATGTGTTGGGTTACTTTTCTCAGGGAGAAATCAAAAGCTTTTGGGAAATTCAAACTATTCAAGGTGATGGTAGAGAATGAAACCGGTAAGAAAATCAAATGTTTGAGATCAGATCAAAGAGGTGAATTAACATCTAAGGAATTTGATACATTCTGTGAAGTGAATGGAATTAGGAGACAACTATCAGCACCTCAGACACCCTAGCAAAATGGAGTTGTGGAAAGAAAGAACAAAACTATTCTAGATGCAGCTAGAAGTATGATATCAGAAGAAAATCTACCTCATGTATATTGGAGAGATGCATTGAATACAGCGGTTTACACATTCATCAAAATTCACATCAAAGGTTCAAAACCAGTAAGACCCCTCATGAACTATGGTTTGGTAATACTCCTACTCTTAAATATTTCAGAATATTTGGAAGTAAATGTTATATTAGAAGAGATGAGTATATTGGCAAATTTGATCCTAGAAGTGATGAAGGAATATTTCTTGGTTATTCATCTAAGAGAAAGGCATATAGATGTTTTAATAAGAGATTACATAAAATCATTGAGAGTGCAAATGTGAAGATTGATGAATAGTTTAGAGGTAATTCAAGGTACACAGACTCTGAACTGGCAATAGAGATAATATCAAATGAACCTACAATGAGTACACCAGTATAAATTGTTGATCTAGTCACACCGGCATCATCTGAGAATTCCACAGTGACTGAAGAATAGCAGCAAGTAAATACACTCAGGTATGTAAGATTGAATCACTCTGAAAGTTAGATAATTGGGAACAAGTATCAAGGTGTAATGACTAGAGGAAGACTGGCAAATGAAGAGGTATGTTTAATTTCTCAAATTGAACCAGCATCAGTTAATGAGGCATGTGAAGACAAACATTGGATTAAAGCTATGGAAGATGAATTGGAACAAATTGAAAAGAATAACACATGGACATTGGTTCCCTGGCGTAAAAACAAAAATGTAATTGGAACTAAATGGGCATTCAGAAATAAACTTAATGAAGATGGTAAAGCAATCAAAAACAAAGCAAGATTAGTGTGTAAGGGATATTCACAGAAAAAAGGAATTGATTATAATGAAACCTTTGCACGGGTAGCTAGAATTGAGGCAGTCAGATTATTCTTAGCTTTTGCACCACACAAGAACTATAAAGTATATCAAATGGATGTTAAATGTGCATTTCTAAATGGTGATCTTGAAGAGGAAGTTTACATTGAACAACCTAACAAATTTTCATTGACAAATGACAAAGATATGGTTTGCAGGTTAAGGAAATCTTTATATGGATTAAAGCAAGCTCCTAGAGCTTGCTATGCTAGATTGGACAAATATCTTTTGAAGATTGGTTACACCAAAGGTAATGTTGACAGCAACTTATATTACAAAGTGACTAATGATGAAATCTTGGTTATAGAATTTTTTGTTGATGATATTATTTTTGGAGGAGAAGATGGATTGTGTAAAGACTTTTCTAATAAGATGCAGGAAGAATTTGAAATTTCTATGATTGGGGAGATAAAATTATTTTTAGGATTGCAGATTTCATAGACTGATAAAGGTATTACTAAATAAATTTGGCATGGAAAAATCTAAACCGGTAAGTACACCTATGACTACAACTGATAAATTGTTATTGAAGGATGAATCAACACCCGTTAATCCAACAAGATACAAGTCTATGATTGGAGGTTTACTATATTTGACACAAACAAGACCTAATATTATGAATGCAGTATGTATTGTTTCAAGATTTTAGAGTAATCCTAAAGAAAATCATGAATCAGCAGTGAAAAGGATTTTTCGGTATCTACAAGGCACAACAAATCTTGGCTTATGGTATCCTAAAGATGAAAATTTTGATTTATGTGCTTACACAGATGCAAATTGGGCAGGAGATGTAGATGACAAGAAGAGAACCACCGGCGGAGCATTCTCTCTTGGTAGCAGATTGATTTCTTGGTTGAGCAAGAAACAGAGTTGCACATCTTTATCAACAGCAGAATCAGAATATGTTGCAACAGCAACTAATTGTACCCAGGTTTTATGGATTAAGCAAATGTTGAAGGACATAAAGGTAAAATGCAAAGAACCTATAACCATTTACTATGACAATATGGCAGCAATTGATATATCTAAGAATCCGGTATTTCACTCAAAAAATAAACATGTTTCTATCAAATTCAATTTTCTAAAAGAAAATGTTGAAGCAAAAGAAGTGAAATTGGTTTATGTGAATACTAAAGAGCAGATTGTAGATATTTTTACTAAGCCTTTTCCTAAGGAAACCTTTGAATATCTCAGAGAGAATCTTGGAGTTATACCCTAATCGGTAGAGACTTAGACAGTTGATGCTTGATATCAAACCAACAGAATTAACAGAAAAAACTTTTTCTTGGCTTTGATGAGGAGAGCTACTTCTCAGGGGGAGTGGTTGGATAAGTTGGATAAGTTGGATAAATTGGATAAGTTGGTATTTTGTAATAAGTTCTATGAACTATTTGAATCTGGTTTTTGTATTGCTTTGGCATTTGATGTCAAAGGGGGAGAGATATCTATGGAAAAACACATTATCTTTTTGGGAGAGATTATTCATTGGGGGAGAGATTGTTACTCTGTGTATCTGTATTTTGATCTCTTTGGGAGATTGTTGGTTTTTGGCTTTTGGCATTTCTGTTTTGGCACTTACATGGTTTTTCCATCTTGTGTTGCCATCAATGTCAAAGGGGGAGATTGTTGGTATTTTGGATGTGTTGCACTGGTTTATCATTGATGTCAACACTTATCAACACCTATCAGCACTTGGAGATC
Organism: Cryptomeria japonica; assembly: GCF_030272615.1. NCBI lineage: Eukaryota > Viridiplantae > Streptophyta > Pinopsida > Cupressales > Cupressaceae > Cryptomeria > Cryptomeria japonica. The sequence continues at coordinate 565,993,607 of NC_081410.1, read as the reverse complement.
TTTGGTTATGTTCACCGGCATGTTCAGTGACTTATGCACGGTAATCGGTATCTGGTTCACCGACAGGTTATATTGTTCACCGGCACTAAGGATGACTTGGAGATTACTTGGTTATGTCGAAGACATTGTTTGGACACTTTGTTTTGATGATTTGGTTATTGGTCTATTGATTTTGCATATTTGTTATTACCGGAAAATAGGTCTAGGTTATGCACCGGCAAGCGTTATCTATTCCAAATCAACACGGCTCGTTATGGAGATGATTTTTTATTATTGTAAATACTTTGAGCTGACATGATGCATCACATATTTATTCATTTGTAATTTATTTTATTGTGATATTCTTAGTGACCCGACCTACATATTTGGTCTTAGGTTTTGGTATATATGTAAGATCTCATTTGTGAAATTAATATGGGATGGTAATAAGAGGCAAGGCATAAGGTATTTTGGTATATGTAAATATAAGTAGAGCTATACATGCAAACATCATTTGAAGATTCAAGGAAGATTTGGAGAAGGCAAATCACAGCTTAACTGATACTGAATCCAGCATATGAAGATGTTATTTTGAGCAGTACATTATCATTGGATTTAACTATCCAATTGTAGTCAGTGTAACTCCCATTTTGTGATTGAGCAGTGAGCTCTAGGCAGTTGGCCTTTCTGCATGTGCAGACACCATATTGTACACACATACTATCTGCAGTAGTATCATCTAATTGTGGGTAAGGTTTCCCACCTTGGTTTTTCCCCTTACAGGGTTTCCACGTACAAATATATATGTCATGTGTTGTGGATGTTATTTTTCTTTTTGTTTGATGCATTAAACTTTACCGGTATTGCAATTAACTATTAAATTGTTAACTGACATAAAGTTTGGTTTACCGGTATTATGTATTAAGTTTGGTTAAGTTATATTTGGGTTGAAATTAATTGACAACTGATTCACCCCCCCTCTAAGTTGCCTCTAGGTCCTCTCTCTCTCTCTCTCTCTCTCTCTCTCTCTCTCTCTCTCTCTCTCTCTCTCTCTCTCTCTCTCTCTCCCTCTCTCCCTCCTTCCCTCTCTCTATCTTCCTCTCCCTCTCTCCCTCTCTCCCCTTCTCCCTTCCTCCATACCCCTCCCTCTCTCTCTCTCCCCCCTCCCTCTCTCTCTCTCCCTCTCTCTCTATCCCTCCTTCCCTCCCTCCCCCCTCTCTCTCTCTCTCTCTCCCTCTCTCTCCCTCTCTCTCCCTCTCTCCCTCTCCCTCGTTCCCTCTCTCTTCCTCTCCCTCCCCCCTCCTTCTTCTCTCCCTCTCCCCCTCCCTCCCTTCTGCCCCCCCTCCTCTCTCCCTCCCCCCTACTCTCCCCCCTCTCCCTCTCTCTCTCTCTCCCTCCCTCCCTTTTCCTTCACATTCTTTCTACTACAAATAGTCTATATGGGGTACTGAACCTATTAGTTCACTACCCTACCATAAATTTTTTAAGGTGTAGGAGCGTGTACGCGGTACTTATTACTTATAAGTGCATACAAGGTACTGAGCCTATTAGTTTTCTACCTTGCCATAACATTTTTTAGGCTTAGGAGCGCGTGCGCACTACTTATTAGTACATAATGGAAAAAAAAAATACCGTTGGGCTTGCCAACATTTTATGGACTAACAACGTGCATGCGGTTATTAATATAGCTTGTATGGGGTACTTAGACATAGTTTTAGTTTCCCAAGAGCCTCAATGGCCTCAAAAGAAGTTTTTGAGGTCGTTGAAGGCCCCACTGCAACTATGTCTGCACTTCTATTATTATTTTATACATAGAAGTAAGTGAATTTTTTGTTTTTGCATGATTTCAAATGATTGAATTGTTGTTCTTATTAGTTTTGTCAATATTATTGTGATTGTTTAATAGTTTGATTCAAAAAATAATGATAAGATGCATATTTATGGTTATTTATTTATTTATGAACTTTTGTTTACATATATATGTAATATGATTCTATTTAGGACAACTGATATCAACCATGGGAAAGAACAAGTGATGAATGATGGAACAACAAGAGGCTGAAAAGGAAAGACAAAGGCAGCGTATGAAGAGATTACCGGACATAAGAACAATGGGAGAAGAAGGTATGTCATCCTCAACATCTCAATTTGATTTACCAAATGAACATAATGCACCTAATGCAATTGAAGAAGAGACATATGATTTACCATATGAACCTAATGCAATTGAAGAAGATACCACATTGAATAATCAATTAAATGATTAACATACACCTTCTGTATTTGATGAATTGAATGTACATAATGCACCGATGTTAAAACCTCCTAGAATCATTTGTAGGAAACCAAAGTATCTAATTGACATTGATGAGAATATATTGAAGCGAATGCCCGATAAAATGAATGAACAAACTTGTAGGAGAATGGTTAAAAGAATATGGAAAAATTATTTTGCAAACTTAAATCAAACCGCAAGATGTCAATTAATTGTTCAAATGATTAAAAATTTGAATTTTAGAGAGACAATGAAAATTCTAGGCCTAAGATCATCTAAAAGTAACAGTGAAAGAACTATTGTGAGAAATCTATTTGATGCATATCAAGCTATTGGTTCAAAATCATGTACTAAAGATTCTAATGCTACTCGACATGTCATTACATCAACCATAATGAGCAAGAAAATAAAAAAAGATCATTTGATAAGAAAAACAAGTCATTAAACGTTAGTAGAACAACATTAAGTAAAGCATTAAAGAGGCGGGAAAAAATAGAGGAACCTAACAATAATTCTCTTTGGGCATTCTCGGGTAGACTACCATGCAAAGACAAGGTTGTTGTTGATGCACTAAGAACATTAATTGAAAAAATTTGGCATGACAACACAAGAGTTTCACCCAACCAAAGAGATGTTGTTAGAAGGAAAATCGGGTCTACAAATCATGAGCCACGTGCCAAACTAAATTTGGATATGACTCAAACTAAATTTTATGAAATATTCCTTCAAAAGTTTCCTCAAATAAGAATTTCTCAAAGATTTTTTGAAATGGAAAAACTTTTTATATTAAGATTAATCATGTACGCACCATGTGTTGTTGTAGGATGCATATTGAATTTTCCATGCACTATGATATTTTTCATCATATATGTTCTACTTTACACACTAACAATGTTTTGCAGGAATGCAATATACAAGCACCTCCTAAGTCAGTAAGAGAATTTATTTCAAGTGTGCTATGTAATAGACATGATGGTTGCTTTTATTATAAGATGCCTTGTTTGGAAGGTTTTTGTGCTATATGTGGTGGTTTGGAACATTTACAAAGGTGCGTAGATTTGAAGAGCACACATGAAATTGGTACAAAACTAGTTTCTTTCAGAAAATACAAGATAGTCACATATGGAGTTAAAGATGGAAAAGATTTGAAGATATGCGAGCTAGTGAAAAATGATATATGTGTAGCTCAATTTATAAAAATGTTTCAAGAGAAACTAGTTTATGAGTACACAATGCATACACATAGAGCTCGATGGTTAGATTAGCAATTCAAGTTATATAAGGACACATTTCCTCTTGGCACCATTGTCTCTATCATTGATTTCGCTGAAAATTATACACTACAACCTCAAAATGAAGTGCAATCTATGTATTATCATTCTACACAAGTTTCTATTTTTGTACACATAGCATTCATGCATGCAGATGATAGAACAGAGGAGGATAGAAAGGTTGTAAGAGAGTATCACTTCTACATAAGTGATGATTGAAAACTATCTCGATTATTATATAGTTGCAAGATCGAGTGACATGCACTCATTTATGAGTTCAAATTCAAGTTCACTGGTAATTTATACGAGACATATGGTATGTTTTTTCTCTTCATGCATGTATTATTTGTGGGAAGAATGTGAATCACAAAAGTGCGTTGACAAATGGTCTTGTAGACCATTGATTCCCATTGATACATATCAAATTCCCAAAGCAATACAATTGAGGCAAATGGAGACATCAGTGGATTTTGACCATGTATCCGACCTAGTGGATTCAGGTGATTTTTTGAGTTAATTTTTTTGCAAGTATTTTTTTTGGTTCATTTTGTTGTACATCATACTTTATTTTTGGTATTAATTAACACTTTATAAAATGCAAGTCATGTGTATACAATTGTTGCAGAAGAGAACAATGAAGAAGGAACAGATTACTATTTGTGTCATTGTGTTGAGCCAAAAAGAAAATTGACAACCACAATCATTGACGGAGAGGGTATTGATTACCCATTAGGGTCTATTATCGTGACAGGAACATGGCTTAGGAGATACCCTATCAAGAATTTTGATGTTTGGTTGTTCGAGGACTTTAAAACACATAGACATATTCTTCATTTCTCTAACCTTGTTGTTGCAACAAATATTCATTTGATGAAGTATCATGGTAGACCTCATAACAAGATTTTATGGAAAGTTCATGAATCTGACCATGAGGCAATACTTGACACAATATGAGTTATAGCCGATCCTGAAGGCTCACTTGATTGATTCTATGGTTCAGAGTAGAATGATTTTAAGAATTTTGTATAAATCATCGATGAATTGTTCTATATTCATTTTTTGTATATATAAATGCCCATGAGCTGATTTTTACATGTTTAGGGGCATAATTTTGTATATTTAAATGGCAATGAGCTGATTTGTACATATGTAGATGCCAAATTTTGTATATTAAAATGGCGATGAGTTGAATTGCACATATTGTAATGCCAAATTTTGTATAAAATCCCATGAGATTATTTGTAAGACATTTCTTTGTATATTCAAATAGCCAAGAGCTGATTTGACCATATTTAGAGGCAAATTTTTGAATAATATGTGACAATGTTTTGTGACTATTTTTTTGTGTCAATGTTTTGTGACTATGTTTTGAGTATATGTGATGTGGTAAGGTCAATCATGAGCATTTTTTATTCTTGTATAATCATGGAGAATTATTTTAGTCATTATCGGGTCATAGGGGTCATAGATTGAGACTAGATATAATTTGGGCAAAAATTGTCATTATTGTCAAAACAATTGTCAAAAAAGTGTCAAGAAACTTGTACATTGCACCGATAGGGTATGACTCTCGATGTTCCGGTGCTTTGGAATGCATGAGAGGAGCATGCATAGCATAAACCTACCCACTGGGATGTTCACAAGATGTCATTTTGTGCACACGACGAACTGAATCAATTCTATGCAATCCTGCAACTTTGCATTGCATGCAACTAATGGTTTTTGCAACAGGCAAAAAAATGCTACCAATTGAAAATGGCTCTAAGTCGTCAAAAACTGAGATAGGAAATTGTAGAGGAGCCTCATGTGACCCCATAGGTTCAAATAGATTGATCATATGTGTCTTGGATTGGAAGAAACAGTCCGTTAGAGTTTGACATTTTTTTGGACTCAAGGCACTTGAGAGATCGCACCGGTAGGGTATGATTCTCAACATTCTGGTGCTTTGGGATGCATGGAAGGAGCATGCCTAGGGTAAACCTATCCACCCAAATGTTCTCTTAATGTCGATTTGTGCACACAATGAATTGAATCAATTCTAGCCAATCCTACAACTTTGCATTGCATGCAACTGACGGTTTTTGCAGCAGGCGAAAAAATGCTACCAATTGAAAATGGCTCTGAGTCATCAAAAACTAAGATAGGCCATTGTAGAGGATCCCCACATGACCCCATAGGTTCAAACAGATTGATAATATGTTTCCTGGATTGGAACAAACAGTCCGTCAGAGTGACATTTTTTTGGACTCAGGGCACTTGAGAGATCGCACTGGTAGGTTATGACTCTCGATGTTCCAACGCTTTGGGATGCATGATAGAAGAATGCGTAGTGTAAACCTGCCCACCCGGATGCATTCATAACATTTTTTTGTGCACACAACGAACCGAATCAATTCTAGCCAATCCTGCAACTTTGCATTGCATGCAACTGATGGTTTTTGCAGCAGGTGAAAAAATGCTACCAATTGAAAATGTCTCTGACTCATCAAAAACTAAGATAGGCCATTATAGAGGATCCCCACGTGACCCCATAGGTTCAAACAGATTGATCATATGTTTCTTGGATTGGAACAAATAGTCCATCAGAGTGACATTTTTTTGGACTCAGGGCACTTGAGAGATCGCACTGGTAGGTTATGACTCTCGATGTTCCAACACTTTGGGATGCATGACAGAAGCATGCATAGCGTAAACCTTCCCACCTGGACGCATTCATAACATTGTTTTGTGCACACAACGAACCGAATCAATTCTAGCCAATCCTGCAACTTTGCATTGCATGCAATTGACGGTTTTTGCAGTAGGCGAAAATGCTACCAATTGAAAATGGCTCCGAGTCATCAAAAATTGAGATAGGCAATTGTAGAGGAGCCTCACATGACCCCATAGGTTCAAATGGATTGATCATATGTGTCCTGGATTGGAAGAAACAATTCGTCATAGTTTGATAATTTTTTGGACTTAGGGTACTTGAGAGATCGCACCGATAGGGTATGCCTCTTGATGTTTCAGTGCTTTGGGATGCATGAAAGGAGCATACCTAGCATAAACCTGCCCACCTAGATACGCTTGTGACATCATTTTGTGCACACGATGAACAAAATCAATTCTAGCCAATCCTGCAACTTTGCATTGCATGCAACTGACGATTTTTGCAGCAGGCAAAACATGTTACCAATTGAAAATGGCTCCAAGTCATCAAAAAATGAGATAGCCCATTGTAGAGGAGCCTTATCCGACTCCACAGGTTCAAATGGATTGATGATATGTGTCCTAGATTGGAAGAAACAGTCTGTCATAGTTTGATAATTTTTTGGACTCGGGGCACTTGAGAGATCGCACTGGTAAGGTATGACTCTCGACGTTCTGGCACTTTGGGATGCACAATAGGAGAATTTCTAACATAAACCTTCCCACCCAGACGTGCTCATGACATTTGTTTGTGCACACGAAGAATCGAATCAATTCTAGCCAATCCTGCAACTTTGCATTGCATGTAACTAACAGTTTTTGCAGCAGGCAAAAAAATGCTACCAATTGAAAATGGCTCCGAGTCATCAAAAACCAAGATAGTCCATTGTAGAAGAGCCTCACGTGACCCCACAGGTTCAAACAGATCGATCATATATGTCCTGAATTGGAAGAAATAGTTCATCAGAGTTTGAGAATTTTTTGGACTCAGGGCACTTGAGAGATCGCACTAGTAGGGTATGACTCTTGACATTCTGGTTCTTTGGGATGCACGATAGGAGTATGCCTAGTGTAAACCTACCCATCCGAGCATCCTCATGATGTTGGTTTGTGCACATGATGAACTGAATCAATTCTAGCCAATCTTGCAACTTTGCATTGCATGCAACTGATAGTTTTTGCAACAGGTGAAAAAATGCTACCAATTGAAAATGGCTCCAATTCATCAAAAACTGAGATAGGCCATTCTAGAGGAGCCTCACGCGACCCCACAAGTTCAAACGGGTTGATCATATGTGTCCTGGATTGGAAGAAATAGTCTGTCAGAGTTTGAAATTTTTTTGGACTCAGGGCACTTGAGAGATCGCACTGGTAGAGTATGACTCTCGATGTTCTGGTGCTTTGGGATGCTCGATAGGAGCATGCCTAGCATAAACCTACCCACTCGAGTGTGCTCGTGATATTGGTTTGTGCACAGAATGAACCAAATCAATTCTAGCCAATCATGTAACTTTGCATTGCATGCAACTGACGATTTTGCAACAGGCGAAAAAATGCTACCAATTGAAAATGGGTCTGAGTCATCAAAAACCAAGATAAGCCATTGTAGAGGAGCCTCACACGACCCTACAGATTCAAATGGATAGATCATATGTGTCCTGGATTGGAAGAAATATTTTGTCAAAGCTTGATAATTTTTTGGTCTCGGGGCACTTGAGAGATCGCACCGATGCGTATGACTCTCAACGTTCTGGCACTTTGGGATGCATGAAAGGAGAACGCCTAGCATAGACCTACCCACTCAGATGTTCTTGTGATGTTGGTTTGTGCACACGACAAACCGAATCAATTCTAGCCAATCCTACAACTTTGCATTTCTTGCAACTGACGGTTTTTACAGCAGGCGAAAAAATGCTACCAATTGAAAAGGGCTCGGAGTCATCAAAAACCAAGATAGGACATTATAGAGGAGCCTCACATGACCCCTTAGGTTCAAATAGTTCAATCATATGTGTCCTAGATTGGAAGAAATAGGCTATCAAATTTTGACAATTTTTTGGACTAAGGGCACTTGAGAGATTGCACTGGTAGGGTATGACTCTCGACGTTCCTGCGCTTTGGGATGCACAACAGGAGTATGCCTAGCGTAAAGTTGCCCACCTGGACGCGCTCGTGACGTCAATTTTTGCACACGACAACCAAAATTTGACCATTGTGAGCGTGAGGTTGCTCTCGCACCAAACACATATTGTTGTTTATATTCATATTGTTCATTACATATGCAAATATTCATTTAAATTTATAAAAGGGCAGCCACCAAATACAGCGAATAAACAATAATGAACTGAATACAAGGAGTTTTGTAGGGTTAATTCAACATTTTAGAAATTTTATCAAATCATATTCCACGATTGCAATATTTATATCATATATTTTTGTTGTTTATATTCATGTTGTTGATTACATAGGCAAATGATCAATTAAATTTATAAAAGGACAGCCATGAAATACAACGAATAAAAAATAATGAACTCAGTACACATTTATTGGATCGAATATCAACATTTATATATATCAAAAATGGGCATGTCTGCCAAGTCAATACAAGTATTACAAAAATGTGGCATATGCCATGTCCAAATCGATATACAATAAAAAAAGTAGAATATATCTACATGTATTGGTCATTCTATGACCAAAACTAACACTATATGATCCTAAACGTGTGGTGGATCATCAAAATCAAGCCTCTTCGATGCAGTACACGGCTTTGTAGATAACTATAAAACCACAATTTAAAAGCCACATTAGAATTCTTTTGTAGAAAATAGTTCACAAATAATAACATTACTATGCATTTAACTATAATTCCTTTGCAATTGAAATGTAGATTACCTCATCGGCTGATCTAGGAGCTAATATCTTCGCTCTCCTCTCCTTGTCACACTTAGGAGTTTTCTTGAAGACATACTTAAAAAGATCCACGTTATGGTCATAGTGCAAAGGGGTCTATTGTAGATTAAATGTATAATTAATACAATTTACTAACATAAATATATCAAAAACACTTAAAAGCTATAATATAGAGAACAACGACGTACCCGTGCCTGAGATGCTTCTCCAAAGGACTTGTTAGTCTCAAATTTTGATTTCCCCTCTATCCTTCCTGTAAGAAATAAAATAACTCTATTTTCATATGAAGAGATCAGGGAAATAGAACTTAAGAGTAACATATAACAAGGTTTTGAGACCTCCTACACTTCGAGCTTATCCAAAGTTCAAGTGGGTATACCTTTTGTGAATAATTTCACACTTTAAGACTAATATCCACAGTCAACTAGTGCTAAAAAAACCATGGATTTCAACACCTCAATGAAACTGAAACACTAAAAGAAAAACTTGTGTTCATTTTCAGAATTGATCTTCAAGAAAGATAGAAATAATCCCACAATTGGATACTAGTGCCTTATTCGGGCTACAGAGTCACCTAAATCAAATTATAGCTCCAAAACTAAATAATCTCATACATTTCATCACCTCGGCCTTATGTTAACCCCATACATGCCTTACACATACATGAGTTTTATCTTCTTAAAACTAAAATCATTCATCAAATTCAAAATGAGCAAACAATTGATTCACTAATAGAGATATTTCATGCATTTTTTAATTCCTCTTCCTTGAAGAGAAAAGCTAGAAACATATCCATATGACTACCTTACAATTCATGTTCAATCAAATAACCCTAGATTATTCAAATGAAACCAGCAAATTAACAAATGCACACCAGAAGACAACACAACTTTAGGCCTGAAAAGTATTGATCTGTATCTTCATATTCATTTTTTTGAAAATATTTTTTACCTTACTCAATGTGTTCTCTGTAAAAGCTAGAAAAAACCCAGATATATTTCTGCAGAGTTTTTTTACCAAAATTCTTGTGATCCCTTTTTTCATTAGTCCTGGTATCCATTTATAATATCATGGATGCATACAAGCTTCGGACATTCCTAAGAAAAGTTTGTTACAAACCGAAATATCCTTCAAGAAATAGTTACAAGTCCTTTTCAGTATCAATGACCTCTTCAGTTTGTTGTTCAACTGCAACATCTTCTAACTATTCTAGAATATCTTCTCTTTGCCTGACATACTTGTCCTTCCACTCCTGGAACACGTCATCACTCGGCCAAGAGAAGCTAACAATATTTTTCTTCATCCCTTCTAGCCTTTTCCAAGTGACCCTTAACTACCCAATTTATGTTTCCATGAAACCATAATGTGACTTTACCTTTTCAATCTCATCAATTGTCTTGACAAATAAGGATGTGTCATCAGTGTTAATGATTTCATTGACCCTTTGGGATAATTTGTGGTCTAGCTCTTCCAGCCATGCCTTCTCCTCTTTTAACTAAGTTGGACCAACAAAACCCCCTGGAAACAATTCATATTTGTGATCAGAATATTCTTTCCTATACAATTGGGCTTTTCTCTTCACACCTGCCCTTTCTTCTGAGAGTATATTCATTTCTTTTATAAATTCACTGGTGGATTTGAGACTCTCATTTGCCTTTGCATCTGCATGGGATGAACACATAAGCTCTAACTCCTTTCCCCTAGGCATCCACTTATTCAAAATTGGTTCCAAAGTGGTCTCATCTTCTCTTAATTCAATCAAAATATTCAGAATCCTCTTCATAGAAATATGAACGATAGAGGCCCTAACTGAATCAGCAAACGTCAAAATTTTGGCCTTTACATTTTCCTCATATTTACTTGCAAATAGGGCCTGAGCCTGTTTCAACTTTTCCAACTCATGTTGAACAGTTTCAGCTGGTAGGAAACCAGAAGGCATAGAAGAAGGGGGATATTCTATGATAGGAATTGTAGGTGGAGGTCTTGTTGGAGAAGAAGCTATCATTAGAGTAGAGGACTCACCTTGATGGTGTTGTCCTACCAACCGACTCTGAAGTCCAGCAATGATGCTATCTCGATTGGCTATTCCTTCTTTGGCCTCATTATAAGCCTTCAAGATTGTTTCCAATTTCAACTGGAGATTATCTTTTTCCTTTGCCTCTCTTTCTGCCACTACTACACTGAATTTTGTAGTTTCTAAAACTGTGCTACAAGCTTCTACCACTTTTGTATCTTGGACGCTTTTCACAATCATACCTCCTAGGAAACTAGAATTTGAGGCATCTTTCCTTCTCCTATTCTCATCCTTTTTTAATGACCACATGACTAAAGCAGCATTATCTTTGCTCAAGGTCACTCCTTTCATAGGTTTGGTTTCCTTCCTGACCGCTTCAAGTACCAAAGCATTAGCTATATCCCACTCAGGGAGGATTAAATCACTAGCCTTTGATACCATCTCTCTTCCCTTTTTAGGAGTAATGGTCTTGAATTCTTCAATCATTTCTTGTTTTACCTCTTCCTCCACCAGAGTTACATCTTTGTGAGGCTGCTCAGTCTTCCTTTTTTCACATCTTGCCTTAAATTTTTCAATGTTCTGTTTCCATATAAATTGCATAAAGGCCCCTGTTGTAACAAAGTTACTATCAACCAGGAACTCCTCACTCGCTTGCTTGAAAGTTAGGTCTAGCTCTTTACCTTTGAACTCAACTTTAGTCAAGTTCATCTCAGCACTAGGTGGCCCTTCTGGCATCCCCTCTTGTCTCTCCTCATATGCGTAGGCAATCTCCCTGAGACTCCCTAACTGGAACAACTATTAGGCTACCACCTGCTCATCTCCTATGTGGATAGAGGATTGAGATGGACAATATAGAGGCTCACCAGTTTGCACTTCCTTCCCCACTCTTTGCCTTTGAGGGGAGTCCTGGATGTCAATGACATCTTCAATTTCTTTTTTCCCTCTTGAAGTAGAAGGCTCACCAGTCACTGGCATCATCACACTGTATTTTGATTTCTTGCACATTACATAATCACCCAGTTGGATGGCCTTAGCAAAGGCAAGCTTAGCCAGAACCAATCTAACCCTGTCAAGATCATTTCTCATTATAGCCTCCCTCTTTTATTTCAAAGTTTGCATGAGGTCTTCAAAATAAAGAATTAAGAATTTGATTTTCTCCTCAAAGGGATTGAAACTAGAAAGAGGGTCACAACTACTATCAAATTGATGAATGAAATCAAGAGCCCTTTTGTATGCCACCCACTTCTCTTTCCTCAACTCTTTCTCATCCAAATTAAATTCATTCCTAATCAGATCTTTGAGGAACTAAAATTGGTGAGGCCTTCCTTTACAAACTGCTCTCTTTCTAAACATGCCATTGAAAAAATCTTCAGTGTCTGCAAATCTTGAGACCACAATAGACAACCTATATGGTTTAAAGAATTCTTCAAAATACTTCCAGCCACCTTTGGTGATCACAAAATGATGAGCCATGGTAATAGTTAGGAAAATAGTCCCTTTACCACTATTTGTCAGTTCTAACTTTTGCATACCTCCAATTTGCCTTAAGACTTCTACAATTCCTATCTTTAATGGGACTTGATAAGGCAATAAAAATTAAGTGCCTCTGAAACCATAAACTCCTAAAAAAGTAGAAACAGGGTACAAATACATATCACCCCAATTATGGACAATCTTAATATGTTCAGCAAACTCCTTGTGCCAGAGGAATTCTAAGAGAGCCTTAGGAATCCTAGGGTTTTCTGTGTACAAGAGAATCCTAATTTTAGATGCAAAGCACCTATCAAACTTTAGGTAACTAGCATCTTCTCTATCCCAGGACATAATGGTGCTCCATAATTGCACTGGCATCTCTTCACCCTCTTTTTCCTTTATAAGTTCCATTTCAATAGCAAAATAATCATCACCTTAAAATAAAAACATGTGCATGAGAAGGGAGTACCATCCAAAAGGCCTATCCACCTTACCATATTTTATGCCTACTAGCCCTTCATGAATTGCATCAATGAGGTAAGGTGCATAGTCAAATGTTATTACCAGAGAGGGGTTCAGAATCTGTGCTATCATCAACATATAATGGGTTGGCATGTTTCTCTCAGCATCTTCTCCAAAAATCTGATAAAGTGCCCAATACATGCCCTTAGCTCTTAGAGTAAACAAATTCAGGGAGAAAGGCTCCATGGTACTAGGGCCTACAAAAGTTAACCCTCCTATCTTGACAAAAAACTCTTTCAGTGGGCCACTCCTAAGGTGATCCCTTTGCACATTGTAAACTTGTGCCAGTGTCTCAAATTTGATAGGCTCTAAATAACTGGACACTTCACTGAGTTTGAAAACCTTCCTCACCTCATCATTAATCTCAATTAAGGCTGCTCCCTTCACATTTCTAATACATTTGGCTACAGGGTCATAATTTTGTGCAATCAGGTTCAACAAATCTATATCCATGAAGACCCCGGGGACTATAAGCTTTACTACATACAATTCCCATATACTGTTTAAAGGGGCAGGGGAATGTCTCTAACCAAAACCTACCTTGAAAAGTCCTAGACCTAACATCCCTATCTGTGGATCCCTTAACCAATTGCCTTTGTCATATAGACCATCTCCAATTCTTAAACGAGGGTTTTTTGGTACCAATTCTTTAGCTTTGGCCCCGGCATTGGTAGACATGGTTAGTTGTTCCAGGAAGTCATCACATATGTTCCTATCTTGGTAATTTAGCTTCCCTGTGAACTCCCTTACTAACATCATCCCATTGATGCAATTATATCAACTGAGATTTACACAAAACTCTAATGAAGCAATTCACATAGTAACACTGATTTTCAGACTGTAATTAGCAAGAAAAAACACAAAAACCTGTTACTTGCTGGAAGAAAATCGCTCTGCACCAGTTGCTCTGCAGCAGACTTGTTGAAGTGATGCCAACATTCAAGTTGATGTGGACCTTAATACGGCAACTTGGCATTGAATTGAGAAATTAATCCTGCATGCTTCGGCCATCACCTCAAAATTGAATTCGAAATTCGAATTCAAAAAACGGGCTCCAATGGATCATAAGTTTTCTGAGTACTTCCCTGTTTCATTGTTTCGCCATTTCACAAAGTTTAAAACCCCCACACTTTTCTTTCGTCAAGCAACGATGATCATTGGATCTCGGAAACTTGCACTGCCTTTACTCCTTCCAGTCCTTCTGTATTAGTGATGGGCCCCACCTTCTTTTCGCTATTTTGCAAACACTAAACCTTGCACACTTCAATCACACGAAATAATGCTGGCCATCAAATCATTATCCACTTGCTCGATCTTTACTTCCTATAGCGACTGCCAGTCTTCTTAACTAACTGCGCACAACCATGACTGCTAACAGTTTTCGCCACTTCGCGAAGGCTATACTGCAGGCATCTTTGGGCTGTAAAACAACAACAGCCATTGGATCCACCTCAAGATGCACACCATTTGACTCGCTCAGACCTTTAAAGTGGGCCCTCAACTCGGAGACCACTTTCTTTGTTTCATCACTGGCTAATAAATGTCACATGTTAGTCGGCTATTCACTCAGTTAATTCAATCGGGTTCCATTCTAAGGCTGCCATGTGTTTTACTTTACCATTTTTAACATAACCGCCAATTGAATCAAGGCGGGCCCTCAACTACCCTTCAAAGCCACGTGCATCTGACAAGTCACCAATTCTCTCCACAGAGCAACCCATCTGTCCTGCCATGGCATCCACCATGTGACTGCCACATCATTTCTCTATTTTGCAAACATTAATTCTCATTTGATTTAAGGCTGTGAATCCACGCGAGCTGTCCAATTAACTCCTAGCTAATCGGTCTTTAAAACTTTGACCTGCTTTTCCTTTAGGCCTACCGACCTTTTCACTACTTCGCGAACACTAAATCTCAGGAAACTCTTCTTTGCAAAGAAACAACCACCGTTAGATCTTAGAAACTTGCACGTCTATTACCCTTGTTGTGACCACCTTGCTCGGGCCCTCCACCTTTTCGCTACTTCGCAAAAGGTAAAACACAGACATCTTTCTGTTGTGAATCAATGCCCATCGTTGATCTTCTCTGAACTGATCATCCTTTAACCAAAGGAACCGCTTGCCTCTGGGACCCACCAACTCTTTCGCTATTTCACAGAGGGTAAATCACGTGCATCACGAGCTAGTGAAGCAACGCGAGCCATTGGATCTAATACAAGATGCAATCCTTTAACCTGACAGACAATCCTTTGGTCAGGCCCACTTACCCTTTTCCCCATTTCACAAACACTAATCTGCAGGCATCTTTGCCCAATAAAACAACGACAATCGTAGGATTAACATTGACTTGCACAATTATTAAGGAGCCTGACAAAGATTAAAACTAAACATAGGCAAAGGCGTAAAATTGAAGATATTTAAGAGACCGCCTAGAGAAAATCTAATGCGGGGACACTTTTCATGATAGACCGACCCTTCGTTAAGTGCAAAAAATAATGCAAGAATAGAACCCGAGGGTTTTTCAAAGCATAGGAAAGGGTTAAAATTCAAAAACCTGAAACCCTTTTTGACCCAAGAAACACAGAGGCAACAAGACCATGCCAAACACATTTTTGCATATTTTTAGCCAACTATGGGACAAGAATACCCAATTTTCTAAATAGTGATAACAATAGCTCTGACTGGGGATGGTTGATTGCAAGATCAACACAAGAATTTAGAAACTCTGGAGAACAGACCAACACAAGCCCAAAAACAACAAACAAAAGAAAACCTAAATATATACACACTAAGACCTATTGTGCATGGACTTAGGAGAAATAATGCTTCAGGAATTGTCCATGCATTGGAAATTCATGTACCTCACCATTCATTGTTTGCAGAAAATATGAGTCTTTTCCATTTAGGTCACAAACAATAGAAGGGCCTACCCATAATGATTCAAATTTCTTATGTTTCCCTTTGTCTTGCCCTCTTGCTTTTCATTGAAGAACCATGTCACCTATCTGAAACTTCCTCAGTGTGGTCCTTTTATCAAACAAATATTTGGATTGCAACTGGATTTTCAAATTCCTCTTATGGGCCAAAGTTCTGATTTCTTCCACCTCCACCATTTGAATCATTCTAACCTCCATAGGTTCAGAAAGCTCCATATCCTATGGTATGAAGCAAAAGAGAATAGAGAGAAAGGCTTGTTGTAGTTAGGGGATTTCAACACTCGTGCCTCCTAGATAGCTCTTTTAATCTCACCAAAAGCCTTTGAAGCTTCTTCATCCCAACAGAACTTTGTATCCTTCTTAAGCAACCTAACAATGGGTTTAACTATTTTTGCAAAATTAGCAATAAACCTTCTAACAAAATTTACCTTACCCAAGAAAAACTAGATGCCTTTAACACTTTTTGGCTCAGGTACATTTTTCATGGCTTCAATTCTTTCAGGGTCTATTATAACCCCTTCCTTGGAGACAATATGCCCGAGCAACTTCCCTTCAATGACAGCAAAGTGACACTTTTTAGGATTTAAGGAGAAACCATATTCCAGGGCTTTATTGAAAACCTTTTCCAAGTGCCCACAATGGTCATCTACCCTTTTGGAGAAACATGTCAAATCATCTTGATACACTACCATGATAATGTTAATGAATTCCCTGAAAGCTACATCCATTGCTCTCTGAAAAGTAGCTCCAGCATTCTTCAAACCAAAAGGCATTCTTACATATACATATATTCCCCAAGGGGTGGTAAAAGCAGTCTTGAATTGTTCAGATTCTTTCACTAACACATGGTAGTACCCTGAGAACCCATCCATCATAGACAACAGGTCACAACCAGTTACCCTTTGCAACATTGCTTCCATATTAGGAGAAGAATAATTGTCTTTCAAAGAAGCAACATTAAGGTTCCTAAAATCAACACAAAGCCTTATGTCCCCATTCTTCTATCTAACTGGGACCAAATTAGACACCCATGATGAATGCCTTATAGGCTTAATGATTCCCCCTTCCCTCAGCTTGGTTAATTCTTGTAGCATTTTAGATTCCAACAAGGGGTTAATAGGTCTTTGTTTCTGTCTAAAAGGCTTATCATCTAGAAGAAAAGGGACTTCATGCTGAAATAGATCTTGTCTATATGCCTTCAGATCTTCATAAGACCAAGCCCTGATATTCTTTGACCTTTCTATCCAATTAATAGAGTATGCACTAAAATGTTCAATCACATCCTACACTACATGCTTATATCTTTTCAATCTATCATTCTTAGATGCATACTTAGATCTAACATAAGAAACAACCAATTCTGAATCTCCTAACACTTTTAACAACTGAATCCCATGCCTTTTTGCAACTTCAAGCCCCAATAACAAGGCTTCATATTTAGCAGTGTTATTTGTACACTGAAAGGCTAGCAAAAAGGAATATTTGAAGGTTATACCTGATGGGGCTACAACAAGAACTCCTGCTCCAGATTCTTCTTTAGAGAAAGCTCCATCAAAATACATGTTTCACAAATCAGGTTGTTGAGATTCCAATTCAGTCACAATAGAATCAGTATTCTTCAATTGAGGTAAAATTGGTTGTATTCTAAAACTGTCAAGATCCACATCAATCATATAGTTTAGCATACTAGGGTCTACTTTCTCAATTACCCTAAGGGCATGTGGTTCTCTATAAAAATTGACTTGGCTTCCATTAATTGAGATAGTAGCATATGACAGATCCAACTGAACATTTCCGCCTACTGTTGCAGCCCACTCTCTAGATAACAAAATGCCATAGTGAGGTTTTGTATCAGTCACTATGACATCCATCTTATATGTTGCTTCAGGGAATGCTGCTATCTTTACTTCCACATCTTTCATTATACCTATCACTGGAACTTCTTTGTTATCCATAGCATAACACTTCCTATACACTGTACTTAGTGACAACCCTGACTCTATCATGACACCATATGGCATCACATTTGCAGCTGCACCAGAATCTATCATATAGTTCTTAATTAAATGATTATTTACTAACAAAGTAACATATAATGGATCAACCTATGAAGGATCTTGTGTAATAGTTGTTCCAACATATACCTCTGGGTTTTGTAGCTCCTGATCCTTTTCATCCTTAGTTGAACCTGTAGGTAAATTTGTGCTACTGTCAGATATCTTAGAAAATAAAGATATAGCAGCCTCTCTCTGTTCCTTTATTTTCAATAATTATATTAATGGGATTGTGACCTTCATCTGGGTAAGAGCCTGAGTCATATCAAATGTGGAATTATTAATCAACACAGTAGTAGTCTTAACTTTCTCTGTCTTAGGCTGACTTGCCTTCTTCATTGTGGCAGTTCCTTGTATATCACCAGTAGCATTATTATCCATACCCTTGGCTACATCTTTAATTTGGTTCTTCTTGTCTTGACCATCTTGAGGCAAGGTGGCATTACTTACTGCTTTCTTCTAGGATACTTCTTTTATGAATATTGAGCCAGGTTCACCTTGATCCCCATCCTTCTT
The DNA here is from genome assembly GCF_030272615.1 of Cryptomeria japonica. NCBI lineage: Eukaryota > Viridiplantae > Streptophyta > Pinopsida > Cupressales > Cupressaceae > Cryptomeria > Cryptomeria japonica. The sequence goes on along the minus strand of NC_081410.1, from coordinate 565,974,964 downwards.
ACTACTTCTGAAGTCATAATTATGCTTGGCTTTGGCTATGGAAACCTTAGTAAGATTTCTTTCTTCTTCATCACTGGGTCTTCTGAGATGAACTTCTTCATCTTCATTTGTTACCACGTTCAAAGTGGGATGCCAATCAAGTGTCAACTGTCCTTGGTAAGACCTTTTATTATTTAGCACATCACATTCACTAAATTCACTTTGTAATGACTCAACATCACTTTCAATAATAGTTTCAAACATATTAATATCAGGCGCAGCCTCTTGTCTCATGGATTATTCAAGGGCTTGAGCTATAGCACATTGATGAGAAGAATGTGGTCCATCACAAGCCATGCACCAAAGATTGTTCTCCATATTATGAACATTTCCTCCTTTCAAAGGGTCTGGGGTATCTTGGTTCTGAGTGTTTTTTGGCTTCTCATTTCAAGGTTTTCCATACTTCCAAGTGGTGTTATAAGTAATGTCATGCAACCTAGGAGGTCTATCTTGCCAATTGTAATGAGGCTTGTAATTCTTACTCACCTTGGTAGTAAGATCTATCATGGCAATCACTAATTTCTCTATTTTGTCTTCTTCCTTAGCAACTTTATTGGGTTGTTGTTTTGATTCTTGCCACAACCTACCATCAGTTCTCCTTCCTATTTTCCCAGATTCTTTCCTATTGCTCTCCACATTAATGGCAATCCTAAATGCATCCCTTAGATTATGCAGATTTTTATCCCTTAGAATATAGGACATTTTAGAATCAAAAGCATTGTAATAAGTATTCAGACACATGTTATCATCTAACCTCATTACTTGATAGAGCCTATGCATTGCTTTCTGAAATCTAGCTTTGAAATCTATGACAATTTCATTATCAGACTTTCTAATATTATTGAACTCATTGAGCATGAAGCTCACATTTGTTTTATCACCATATTGTTCTTGAAAGCAGTTCTTAAAATCTTCCCAAGACCCAATACCACCAACAGGAAGACCTCTATACCAATCCCTTGCATCATCTACTAGGGACTGTACAAACAATTTCATGATGACATCTTCATCTATAATTTCATAGTCATTTATCAGGTCACCAAAATCTTTTAGCTTCTCTTCTGCACTATTGCATCATTGCCAGCAAATTTGTGAAGTTTATCCCTTAATTTATTAGGAAAATGTTTAGGGTACCCTGGGATTCCATCAAAAAAGAGTTGTCTATATAATTCCAAATTAATGGGTCTTCTTTGAAATTGATTATCAAGAGGGTTATTTCCCACGTTCATCCTTACATTAGGACCATGAGTCAGAGGGATTTGGTTACCTTGGCTAGTGATAGGAGCTTGGTTAGTTGTGATAGTGCTCATAGGCAAGGTCGACTGAATTTTAACTGGAGGGAGTGAGGCTTGCTGAGGAACAAGTTTATTTGGGTCTGCTAAAGGAAAAATTATAGGAGGAGATTTTAGATAATTAATCTTTCTTTTAACCTTCTGATTGACTGCTTCTAATTCTGCCTTTTCCAACTCCCTCTGTAGATCTTCCTTCTCTTTCCTCATCCTGTCTATGTCTCTCTCATGTGCAGATAACATATGAGAGATTTTTGTTGTAGTGCTTTCCTTTGTCAATATTGTTTCTAACAAGTTGTGGGTCACTAAGGACTTCCCTATTTGGTTGCATCACAAATTTGTATGCAGGGTTAGTCTTGGCCACTAAAATTTCTCTGATACATAGACCTTCTTCCTCACTCTTAGCCGTAATTTATGTTTAATTTCCTTTTCTTTATTTGCTTCCTTTTGTGCTCTTAAGGAAATTAAGTGATGGACTATTCTATTGAGGGTCTCAATTTCTTGGGATACCCTATCTTCATCAAAGAAGATTTCTTCAGAGTCTGACTCATTGACTTGGTCAATATCAATCAAACTGATGTTTCCATCAACTGTCCTTGATACAGAATCTCTCTTAATATTTGAATTATTCCTATCTTTCCCAGACAAACTAGCATGGTAGATCCTCTGATTTAAAACTTGGACATCTTCAATATTGCCAAACAAACTAGAATGGAAACCCATAATGTCCTGCTCAGATTCGCAGAAAGAAGAATTTGAATTTGCATATATGGGTCTCTCAGATGACTTACCCGTACTAATGCTCTTTTGTACCCAGACAGCATTAGATGCCTCATGCATGACTAATCTTTTCTGGCCTCTTCGTGCTTGTTCAGGTAATCCCTCTTGCAACGTCTCATGAGGATGCTTCCTCATGAAAGACCTGGTGTTCCTTCCTCTCTACATTACACTTGCTTTTCTTAAAAGAGTTACACTTATTCAAAAGGACCGGTTATACTTGTCAAAGTCGCCACCCACACAAATTGTGGGGAAATAAGAAAACAAGTTTCAACAAATCTCTTGCAAAGACCTTAAAAAATTGGGAGAGTTTCCAGAGAAAAAGATAATGCAAAATGAGAGACGAAACAATCTACCACAAACACACAGATATCCAGAAAAAATTTCGAACTAGTTCCAGGCGCCAATGTGTAGCATATAACACACTATGATTACTCCCCAGCAGAGTCGCCACTTTTGTTAGTCTCAAATTTTGATTTCCCCTATATCCTTCCTATAAGATATAAATTAACTCTGTTTGCATATAAAGAGATCGGGAAAATAGAACTTAAGAGTAACATATAACAAGGTTTTGAGACCTGCTACACTTCGAACTTATCCAAAGTTCAGGTGGGTATACCTTTTGTGAATAATTTCACACTTTAAGACTGAGATCCACAGTAAACCAGTGCTTAAAAAACCATGGATTTCATCACCTCAATGAAACTGAAACACTAAAAGAAAAACTTGTGTTCATTTTCAGAATCGATCTTCAAGAAAGATAGAAAGAATCCCGCAATCGAATACAAATTCCTTATTTGGGCTACAGATTCACCTAAATCAAATTATAGCTCCAAAACTTAATAATCTCATACCTTTGATCACCTCGGCCTTATGTTAACCCCATACATGCCTTACATATACATGAGTTTTATCTTCTTAAAACTAAAATTGTTCATCAAATTCAAAATGAGCAAACAATTGATTCACTGATAGAGATATTTCATGCATTTTTTAATTCCTCTTCCTTGAAGAGATAAGCTAGAAACATATCCATATGACTGCCTTACAATTCATGTTCAATCAAATAACCCTAGATTATTCAAATGAAACTAGCAAATTAACAAATGCACACCAGAAGACAACACAACTTTAGGCCTGAAAAGTATTGATCTGTATCTTCATATTCATTTTTTTGAAAATATTTTTTAGATGACTCAATGTGTTTTCTGTAAAAGCTAGAAAAAACCCAGATATATTTCTGCAGAGTTTTTTTACCAAAATTCTTCTTATCCCTTTTTTCATTAGTCCTGGTATCCATTTATAATATCATGGATGCATACAAGCTTCGGACATTCCTAAGAAAAGTTTGTTACAAACCGAAATATCCTTCAAGAAACAGTTACAAGTCCTTTTCAATATCAACGACCTCTTCAGTTTGTTGTTCAACTGCAACATCTTCTAACTATTCTGGAATATCTTCTCTTTGTCTGGCATACTTGTCCTTCCACTCCTGGAACACATCATCACTCATCCAAGAGAAGCTAACAATATTTTTCTTCATCCCTTCTAGCCTTTTCCAAGTGACCCTTAACTATCCAATTTTTGTTTCCATGAAACTATAATGTGACTTTACCTTTTCAATCTCCTCAATTTTCTTGACAAATAAGGACGTGTCATCAGTGTTAATGATTTCATTGACCCTTTGGGATAATTTGTGGTCCGGCTCTTCCAGCCATGCCTTCTCCTCTTTTAACTGAGTTGGACCAACAAAAACCCCTAGAAACAATTCATATTTGACATCGGAATATTCTTTCCTATACAATTGGGCTTTTCTCTTCACACCTGCCCTTTCTTCTGAGAGTATATTCATTTCTTTTATGAATTCATAGGTGGATCTGAGACTTTCATTTTCCTCTACATCTGCGTGGGATGAACACATAAGCTCTAACTTCTTTCCCCTAGGCATCCACTTATTCAAAATCGGTTCCAAAGTGGTCTCATCTTCTCTTAATTCAGTCAAAATATTCAGAATCCTCTTCATAGAAATATGAATGATAGAGGCCCTAACTGAATCAGCAAACTTCAAAATTGTGGCCTTTACCTTTTCCTCAAATTTACTTGCAAACAGGGCCTGAGCCTGTTTCAACTTTTCCAACTCATGTTGAACACTTTCAGCTGGTAGGAAACCAGAAGGTATAGGAGAAGGGGGATATTCTATGATAGTACTTGTAGGTGGAGGTCTTTCTGGAGAAGAAGTTATCATTAGAGTAGAGGACTCACCTTGATGGTGTTGTCATGCCAACTAACTCTGAAGTCTAGCAATGATGCTATCTCGATTGGCTATTCCTTCTTTGGCCTCATTATAAGCCTTCAAGATTGTTTCCAATTTCAAGAGGAGATTAGCTTTTTCCTTTGCCTCTCTTTCTGCCACTGCTACACTGAATTTTACAATTTCTAAAATTGTGCTAGAAACTTCTACCACTCCTGTATCTTGGACCCTTTTCACAATCATACCTCCTAGGAAACTAGAATCTATGGCATCTTTCCTTCTCCTATTCTCATCCTTTTTTAATGACCACATCACTAAAGCAGTATTATATTTGCTGAAGGTCACTTCTTCCATAGGTTTGGTTTCCTTCCTAACCGCTTTGAGTTCCAAAGCATCAGCTATATCCCACTCAGGGATGATTAAAACGCCAGCCTTTGATACCACCTCTCTTCCCTTTTTAGGAGTAATGGTCTTGAATTCTTCAATCATTTCTTGTTTTACCTCTTCCTCCACCAGGGTTACATCTTTGTGAGGCTGCTCACTCTACCTTTTTTCACATCTTACCTTAAATTGTTCAATGTTATGTTTCCATACAAATTGCATAAAGGCCCCTATTGTAACAAAGTTACTATCAGCCAGGAACTCCTCACTGGCTTGCTTGACAGTTGGGTCTAGATCTTTACCTTTGAACTCAACTTCAGTCAAGTTCATCTCAGCACTAGGTGGCTCTTCTGGCATCCCCTCTTGTGTCTCCTCATATGTGTAGGAAATCTCCCCGAGACTCCCTAACTAGAACAACTATTCGGCCACCACATGCTCATCTCCTATGTTGATAGGGGATTGAGATGGAGAATATAGAGGCTCACCGGTTTGCACTTCCTTCCCCACTCTTTGCCTTTTAGGGGATGTCAATGACATCTTCAATTTCTCTTTTCCCTCTTGAAGTAGAAGGCTCACCAGTCACTGGCATCATCACACTATATTTTGATTTCTTGTGCATTACATAATCACACGGTGGGATGGCCTTAGCAAAGGCAGGCTTAGCCAGAACCAATCTAACATTGAGAGATGGTCTTTTAGATGCTTTGGTGGGCTTAGAAAGATCATATCCAAGTCCAAATGAATATTCATGCATGTTATGTTCTAAAGGAACTTTAATTCCTTGTTCATTGGTGCCACAACCATTTCCACTATAGCCACTCTTAGCCAAAATGTGAAAACCACAGCCATAAAGATTAGCCATTTCAGAAAGAGAAGGTGGTTTTTCATAAGACAAAGAATCAAATTCTTCAGAATTAGAGGTGTGAGGAGAAGAAGTTTGAGAAGCGGCCACAAAATTATTGCTCATAGGTTCAGGTAAGACTGATTGATCTCTAGTTTCTTCCTTCTTTTTAGCTTTAAGCTCTCTAGGAGGAACCCTATACTCACCTACAAAGGTGGGATTGAAATCAAGAGATCCCTAATCATCTTCTGCGAGAACCTTCTCAGGATCAAAAGCCTTTTCATGTGTAGATTCAAGTTGAGAAGAATCTTCTTCAGGAACTTCAGACTCATCCAAAGAATTTTGATTATCAGAGGGTGATGATCCATCCATAGTGTGTATGGTGAAAATGGATAACAATAATAACAAGATTGAAAGGCTAAATGAATTCAACCACAAAACCCTAGCCTAACAACAACAAAGATCCACCATAACATATGAAGATTACCTAAGACAATGCAAATCACAAGAAATCACAAAGATTATACCATCACATGTCCAATAGGGTTTTGATCTCCATTCTTCCTATCTCCATTGATCTTTCTTGATATATTTGCTCTCAGATTTTTATGTGTACAAGAGCTCAACAAAGAACGGAATGTGGTTGCAAGTAGGATCGTAGTGTAGCCAATTGATCAAGTTGTTAGCTCATTAGGATCATTAGGGTTTGATAATGAAGGAAGCATCTCCTTATATAGAAGACACTATATGAAATGGAGGGATAAGATTGAGAGGTGTAAAAAGGAGGTCGGCTAGGATTAGAGGGTAGGTAGAAGAAATAGTAAAATAGTGAAAGGGGTAGGTAGTGTAGGAATTAAGAAATGAATGACATGTGTCATGTGTAGAAAAAGATAATGAATTAATTAAATAAAAAAAAAAATTTAATTAATAGAAGAAATGGGATAATTAAATAAATAAAATATTTATTTAATTTAGGAAAAGGATAATTTAAATAAATAAATGTATTTATTTAAATGAGAAATAAGGCTAGAAGAGGATAAATGAATTAATTAAATAAATAAAGATTTATTTAATTAATAGAAGAATTAGGCTTAGATAATTAAATAAATAAAATATTTATTTAATTAGACTGGACAATTTTAGGTGTCTACATTTTGCCCCTCTTTGAGACAATGCGACTTGTCGCGTTGTTTCAAAGAAGATAAGATGAACTGATACAAAGTTGCCCCAGTATGGGAATGATATGCCCCCTCGAGAGATTGGATGAAAATGTCTGAAAAGAATTACAGACAATCTCTCGATAAGAAAGAAAGGCTAGAATGGATTGACCGGATAAAGTGACAGAGTCACGGGATGAAGAAGACTGACTCAGAAAATGAAGGCGAGGGCTAGGGTAGGCTATAAGATAGACCACGGGCAAAAGACATCCTCATTGTCATCTACACCTTCACGAGATCACAGTGCAGAGCGAGAAAAAGAGCAGCAGCAGTCAGCAGCAATGGCTTTCGTACACAAATTCGACCGCGTTCGCCGATTTCAGAGACCAGCAGAGGCAGGAGAGCCGGTAAGTACCACCAAACCTCCTCGTACTTTGACGCATTTGCTTTTGTCATTAATGCATGGTAGATAGGGCAATAAATGCGACTAGGAATAGTGTACGAAAAAGTGCAAAAACGTAAAATCACGTCTGCGTCGGTGCCAGGCGCGTCTGTGTCCGACAGGCGCGTCTGTGTCAGTGCCAGGCACGTCTGTGTCTGGAACCGCATTTGTGTCGAATGCGGGCGCGTCTACGTCTTTCAGGGGCGTTTGTGTTGCAAAGTCACGTTTGTGACAAATTTAGGCACGTTTATGTCAAACAGGCATGTCTGTGTTGTTTAGGCGTGCTTGTGCAGTCAATAGGTGCGTTTGTGAGTTAGAAACGCGTTTATGTCTGAAAATGCAAGGTTTGGTCTTCTAGGTCAAATCGGCAGTTCTGTGATGAACATACGCTGTCGATTGGATAAGCTGCTGAGAGGATACACTCAAGCAGGTCCTCTAGGAAGACTAGGATAGATCAAGGCACTTTGTGATGAACAAGGAGCACCAAGATAGAGTACTTTGTGATGAACAGGGAGTACCCAAAGTATGAGCAGCACTTTGTGATGAATAAAGAGTGCAAAATGTGAGTAACACTTTGTGATGAACAGGGAATGTCACACACGTAGTACTTTGTGATGAACAGGGAGCACTACTAGGATAGATAGCAACACTTTGTGATGAACAGTGAGTGTCACTAGAATAGATAACCATATGCATTTAGATAGCGAGTAGCATTTTGTGATGAACAGTGAATGCCACCATGACTGACATGATTGATTTGTTTGACTGCAGGAGTATTTGCCTATGCTAGAGTCACGGGAGAGATTCCCGTCTACAAAGAGGTTGCGACTGGAGTTGTCTTTTCAGGATAGAGCTGCCATCGAGGAGATGGGTTTGAGACACGTATTGTATGTGCCTGAGTTTCGGGAAAACATGGGTTTGCTGACTGCGCTGGCCGAGAGATGGCATTCAGAGACATGCACATTTCATTTGCCGATGGGTGAGATGACAATCACCCTTGAGGATGTTTATAGGATTCTACATATATCGATCGATGGAGAGCTGATTCCATACGATCGCGATGGAGACAGAGAGGCTTTGAGACGGGTGTTTCAGGATCCCGACCTAGAGATGAGAGCAAGACATGTGGCATGGGACACCATGACCACGACAGGATTAGCCTTTCCAGCTGTGATTGGAGGAGCTATCAGTGGGTTCCTATGTCCGGACAAGGCGCCATGGGGGTTGGCAGTGGGCTGGGGAGGAGCACTGGAGATATTGGTGACGCAGCACACCAGATATGCGTGGGGTCCATGTGTGTTGGCCCACCTATATTATGAGCTTCACCAGTTTGTCTACCATGGATCAGTGGGACTAGGTTGTGGAGTGACACTACTACAAGTTTGGGCATACGAGCATCTGCCTATCACGCGGCTGATACACTTCAGAGGGAGAGGTCATGGATGGAGTTTTGTTCATCTGTACGACATGATCACTTCACAACCTCGGATTGGCAGGTTAGAGCATTGGCAGCGAGTGATAGATGACATTGACGTCGTCATCTGGAGGCCGTATCTGGGATGCGAGGAGTGGGAGGATGACGCAGTGGAGCTACCTTACACCTTTCGGAGCAGGTATTTGATTGGGCGGATGCCCTATATACTGGAGAGGCAGCTGGTGGATAGAGTATGTAGGCAATATGGCAGGATCCAGAGGATGCCACGAGGCTCAGGTATGTATGCCCGTACAGTTAGGGATCAGGCGCAGTTCGGGCCTTTATTGTCATATGATCAGGCAGTCACACAGCTGGCAGAGATGGTGCCCCTACCTTGGGATATGTGGCCAGAGATCGAGGACGTCGGGATGGATGCAGAGTATTTCGCATATTGGGCAAAGCATCCATTCCCACGGTTGACAGATCCAGGAGAGTTACTGGAGGGTGATGGAGGAGGCGATGATGATGAGGATGGTGGGGGTGATGGAGGCCGAGGCCGACGGAGACGGAGGGGAGTAGTTGGGGAGAGGAGGGTGGCACCTCAGAGAGAGGGTGGACAGGAGGGACAGGCCCAGGTGGTGAGGGGTCGTGGTGGAGTGCCCCTGCAGGTACCAGCAGCACAGGGTCCTAGAGCACAGGGATAGAGACAGGGACAGGTGCAGAGACAGGTGCCAGTACAGGCACAGGGACAGAGATAGGTACAGGGACCTAGGCATGTACCGAGACAGGTACCCATAGAGGGAGAGCCACAGGCAGAGGCAGAGAGTGGGGATCCAGAGGAGGATGAGCTGATTGAGCTCAGGGAGATCTGCCAGGGCCAGGCAGACGAGATCCAGGAGCTGGAGAGGGAGAGGGACCGACTCAGGATCAGGCTTAGGGATACTGAGCGGGAGAGGGATCAGGCGATTCAGTGCTACACTAAGTCTGAGACAGCGCTAAGGGTAGGGAGACAGGCGGTGGAGGACACAGGAGTAGGCTACGCATATGTCCTGCGAGCCAGAGAGGAGATTGCCTACTGGAGGGACCTGTATTATGGTGTCGTGCCAGCAGATCAGCAAGCGAGGAACTTCCATAGACCATCGCGGACAGCAATAGCTACGGGAGGGAGCCGGAGGAGACAGGCATCGAGTGGTGGGGTCATGGGTCCTCCACCACCACCAAATAGGGGGGACAGGCAGGATGATCCTGGAGCGAGTCCTTCTAGGGCTCAGATTCTGTCGAGGCCAGGTGGCTCCGAGGGAGGGAGTTCATCATAGCCATAGAGGGCTCCCTTGTATCAGTATTTGTACCATTTTGTATAATGATGTAGACACCTGCAGGTGATTGTAGCCATATGATTTTTTGACATCATTGTATCATGACACTTTTGATTATATATATGAGAGATGATTCATTTTTGCGGCAGCTATATGCATGTGTACCTATGTGATGAGATGTTCTTATAATGTATGTTTTATGATATGGATGCAAATATGTATATGATGCAATGCAATACTTTTTTATTTATTTTTTTGTTCGTTTATGTTTTATATGTGTATGCATGATGCAAATGTGAATGTAAGTAATGCAGATGAATATGATAATGCAAATGTAAATTGTGCTAACAGGTGTTGTGTGCAGGATGTGATGCAATTGTGATATCTATATGTATGTATGAAATGCTTATATGTGGTAATGTAGGTGCAACTACATGAAATGCAAATGTTTTTGGTGTGTCATTATACTCAGTCATGTGATAGCAGGCTATGCGGACTCGAGAAGGACGATGGAAGTCAATCAAGAAAGGGGGATGGAAGACAGAAGATATGAAAGTGAAAGAGCTTCTTGTGCGTTATCATCATTGAGCTTTATTATGGCAAAATAGGTTATGACAATCAAGGCATATGTTCGACCCAGAAAGTCATTGTACCTGTTTGCATGGAGATAAGACAGTCACAAACAAGGAATGCCCCAATTCACACTAGACTCACAGTGTCCTCATATCCTTGGACAAGTCATAGCATTACTAAGAGACAATCCACAGACAGAAAATACAAATAGGTGATGATACCCCATCCTCGCCTTTCTAGTCAAAGACATCCTGGAGATAGAAGCTCTAGTCAGAGACATCCCGGAAAAGCTAAAAGACATGTCACCAAAAAAGATGAAATCAAAAGAAAACCAAGACTTGACACCAACACCCACTGTAGTCCTCAAGTTTAGTGTCTCTTGTCACCTATATAAGTCTTATTTGATTGTGGTCACAATGTTCACTTTCACAAAAAAGATAGATAGCACTGAACCATATGTTGTCTGAGTCTATTGAAAGATTTGATTTGTTGAAGCCCATTGTTTTTGCTGTCTCATCTGAAATTGACTGAATCCATGAAACTGATACTTTATTGTGGAGAAGACGAAACTTTATTGCGGATCTGTGATGCAGATGTTGCTTTATTGCGGATTGTGCACGGATAGACTGAAGAAAGCTGGAAGAAACTATACTCCTCGAAACATATGATGTTCTCAGTTCCACACCCATCACTAGACGTAGGATTTTGCCTTAGCCACAGATAGGATCTGATTTCTTATGGATGGAAAGGGATGTGAAAAGGGAGATTTATTATGAATGGCTAACCAAGCTTGGGTAGATCAATAACAAGCCATGATGGGACTGGGTAAGTTTATTATGGATGAATAGGTTGTGAGTGTGTGCGAAGTGAAAGGATGAAAGTGAATCCTGAAGGAGGGAGGAGCAATGTCTCTACACATGGCGTTGGTGACCCAGTTTTCACCATGGTACTTGCCCAGGGCGCCACCGAAGTGGTTTTCACCATTGGACGAAATTATTTCTCTTTACTTTTTTGATTTTTTTTCAATTTTTTTGTGTCACAAGGCGCCTGTTTGCCAGGTTTTCACCAAGTAACGATTTTTTTGTTTTATAATTTTTTTTTTTGTATTTTTGAATTTAGGAGAACTATGTGTAAAATCTGTGAAGGTGCATGCTATTGATAGGATCCTCCAAAGGTTCACCTTCTGTAGTAGAGAGCTGATATGCCCCAGATCCATAGACTGCTGTAACGATGTAAGGACCCAACCAGTTTGGTTCAAACTTGCCCTTCTTCTCTCTGTCTTGCTGATTTTTGGGATTTTCTCTGAGAACCAAGTCACCTACCTCAAATGTGCGAGGCTTGACTTTGTGATTGTAGCTGCGACTCATTCGTTGTCGGTAAGCCTTGAGATGATTAAAAGCAATTTGTCTCCGTTCATCCAACAGTTCTAGTTCTTGTAAGCGAGAGACCCTGTAATCTTCATCGCTGATGATGTTTTGCAAAGAGACCCGTAAAGAAGGTAACTCGACCTCAATAGGCAAGATGGCTTCAGCGCCGTAGACAAGTGAATATGGCGTAGCTCCTGTAGGTGTGTCGACACTTGTGCGGTAGGCCCAAAGTGTAGGATTGAGTTGGATATGCCAGTTACGGCCAGCGTCGTCGACTGTCTTTTTGAGGATTTTAAGAATTGTTTTATTAGACGCCTCAGCTTGCCCACTACCTTGGGGGTAATATGGTGTGGAGAAACAATGGGAAATATGGAAGCGGTCACAGAGTTCACGAACATCCTGATTTTTGAAGGGACGCCCGTTATCAGTAATAATGGACTTAGGAATACCATATCGGCAAATGATATAATTAAGGATGAAGGTAGCAATTTGTTTCCCAGTGACTTGTGTGAGAGGCACAGCCTCAATCCACTTTGTGAAATACTTTGTGGCTGTGATAATGAATTTATGACCATTGGAAGAAGGAGGGTGAATCTTGCCTATGAGATCAAGTCCCCACTAACAAAAGGGCCAAGGAGACGCAAGTGGTTGTAGTTCTTGTGCTGGTGCATGTATGAGGTCTCCATGAATTTGACATTGCTTACATTTCTTGACAAACTGATATGAGTCTTTTTCCATATTGGGCCAGTAATATCCAGTCCTGATGAGTTTCTTAGCCAAGGTAGGACCACTAGTATGCGGACCACATATCCCTTCATGCACTTCACGTAACGCCATCTGAGCTTCGTCGCTTTCTAAACATCTAAGAAGAGTGTCATCTAGACCTCGTCAGTATAGGATATCAGCTAGAATGACATATCGAGAGGATTGGCGAATGAAAGTGCGGTGTTGGTTGTTTGATAGATCAGGAGGTAAGATATTATCGCGAAGATATGTGAATATGGAACCATATAACTGGGATTCAGGACCAACAACGCATATCATTTTAGTAGGAGTGATCTCATATGAAGGAACCAACAGATTGTCTACCAGGAACTCATAGCAGGTTTCATTTTGAGGCAGGTCAATTAGTGAAGCAATTGTAGCCATGGCATCTACAGCACGATTCTGCTCTCTTGGTATCTGCTCAAAATCTATCTTTGTGAAGTGATGTTTCAAATCATCTACCAGTTGCTTGTAAGGCATTAATTTTTCATCTTTTGTTTGGTAATCATCCGTTGCTTGACGGATGACAAGTTGAGAATCCCCAAAAACACGAAGTTCTTGGATCTTCCACTGAATTGCAATTCGTAATCCAGTTGTTAATGCCTCATATTCTGCTATATTGTTAGTGCAAGGAAATGATAAGCAGTATGATTTTGGTATAGAATCGCCTTGAGGAGTTATAAAGAGAATACCAGCTCCTGCCCCATGCTGTGTGTATGAGCCGTCAAAGTACAGTTGCCATGGCTTTGCCTGTGATATTGTTAAAATGGATTCATCTGGAAATTTTGAATTTAGAGGAACATCATCTATCATGGGAGCATCTGCTAATTGATCCGTGATTGCCTGTCCTTTTATTGCTTTTCTGTCCACATACTCAATGTCGAATTCACTCAGGATCATTACCCACTTGGCCAGTCGCCCAGTAAGTGTAGCTTTGTTAAGAAGGTATTTTAATGGATCAATTCTTGCAATCAACTTAGTCTTATGAGTGAGCATATAATGTCATAATTTCTGTGAAGCAAAGACCACAGCGAGACATGCACGCTCGATTGGTGTGTAGTTTAGCTCATATCCCACCAATGTGCGACTGATATAGTATATTGCTTTTTCCTTGCCGTCAGCTATTTGTTGCGCTAGGAGTGCCCCCAGTGCTGTTGGAGTAGCTGATATGTATAGCAACAAAGGCTGATCTGGAATTGGTGGCATCAAAACTGGCGGATTCAAAAGATAATCTTTGAGCATCTGAAAAGCTTGTTGACAGTTATTATCCCATTTGAACTTGATATTTTTATGTAGCAGGTGTTGAAAAGGATTACACTTATCTGCAAGTTGTGCTATTAATCTTCGTATAGACTGGAGTCTCCCTTGTAAGGATCGAAGTTGACTGATATTTTTGGGTGGCGGCATGTCCAAGATAGCCTTGACTTTTGCTGGATCGGCTTCGATTCCTCTTTTGGACACAATGAATCCTAGGAGCTTCCCAGAGGTTACTCCAAAGACACATTTCTTGGGGTTTAATCTTACCTTGTACTTTTCCAACCGATCAAAGATGACTGAAAGTATGTCCAAATGTGTATCTCTGTCTATTGATTTACCCAAGAGATCATCAACATAATCTTCCACGGTTATGTGCATGAGATCATGAAAGATAGTGGTCATCGCTCTTTGATACGTAGCACCTGCATTTTTTAGCCCAAAGGGCATGACATTCCAACAGAAAGTTCCCCACGGACAAGTGAATGATGTTTTGTGTTGATCCTCGGGTGCAATCCTGATTTGATTATAACCAGAAAATCCATCCATTAAAGATAACATTTCGTGACCTGCTGTGAGATCAACGATCAAGTCGATATTTGGTAATGGGAAGTCATCTTTCGGACAAGCTTTGTTGATGTCTCTGAAATCTGTACATATTCTGATGTTGCGATCTGGTTTACTGACAGGTACTAAATTGGAGATCCATTCGGGATAATCAATTGGGCGTATGAATCCGACATCTAGTAATTTCTCCAGCTCTGCTTTGACTAGTAATGCCACTTGTGGATGCATTTTCCTTAATTTCTGTTTCACTGGCTTTGCCCCCGGTTTGACTGTCAAATGATGCATTACCAAATCCGGATCTAGTCCAGGCATATCAGCGTATGACCATGCAAAATTGATTTGTTGTTCTTTAAAGAAGCTTATGAATTTTGATCTTTCGGACTCTGTTAATGATTGAGCCAGGAATATGTTGTGTGGAACTTCTTCTGTACCAATGTTCATTTTGATAGTATCTTCTACCAACATGGATGACTTTTCCTCATATGATGCTGGGAGAATGTCGAGCCTTCCATCTTCGGGTGCCTCAGAGAGGTTTTCGCCCTCAGATACGTCCTTTCTTTTTACTTTTTTGGGATCAGATAGCGCCACAGCGTGGTTTTCACCATAAGACCCTTGATTTGTTCTTATTTTCACATTTTTGCGACTGGAAGGTCCGACACCCTCACCAAAATATGCCATGTTGTTAAGTTCTATGGTGTATCCAGCTTTGTGGTCCCCAAGGGGAAGATCATCTCGTATGCCAAGATAGTCAATAATAGCTTCGTCATTTTGAAATGTGTCAAATTGTGCTAGTCCTTCATAATCCCAGTCAATGAGTCGGTGGTGAACAAGGGGAAGGCCTTGAATGTTTTCGGAGTTTGCAGGGCTAAGAGTGAAGATATGGTTATATTCGGGTATATCAAGGCAATCGTCGAGGTCATCGATGGCACTCTCCTCATCAGATTCGATCGCAAGCGAATCCAAATTGTCGTCACTAGTAGCGCCTTCCGGGACAGGTGTCCTCATCCTATGTGATTTCGACCTAGAACCTTGAGACGAAGACTGTGTGGAATCCTTATGGGTTGTTTCTTGACCAACTCTGAACTTTTTATAAAATTCCTCTTCTTCTGTGGGTTCATCTGGCTCTCTGAATGTCTCGGTGAGCTCATAGTCACTGGAGGATTTGTCTGAACCCCATTCCCATTCGTTGGAATCTGTGGAATAGTAATCCTCTTGTTGAACTTTGGCAACTTTGATTTATGATGCCTCTTCTGTCCTTTTAGTGTGGATCTTGGAAGTCAGAAAACCAAGTCCCTTTGAGCGTTCTCTTCTTACAGTCAATTCAGGTTGTAGGGGTTCCATGACGCCTTCTTTGCGTAACCCAAGAGGGATTTTTCCATCATACCTGAATTTTTGTAGAATCTTGAAGCCTTTGCCATATTTCTCACAAGGTATATTGATCTGATCATGTGTGTCCTCTTCAATGTCTTTATAGAGAATTTTGTATAAATCTTCCTCTTCTAGTTCGCCCCATCTTTGAAAGGTAGTAGGATCCCATTTGAGTATCATGATGGATATTTGCTTGTTAGGATGTGGCCTTCCATATTCTTTTGGAGAGCTCATGACTTGTCGTAAGTACATTGTCTGATTTAAAGTGTATTCTCCCATGCCTTTGTCTTGAAATTTGCCTTTAAGTTCACCTTGTTTTGATGTCGAAGGTTTCAATGACTCAGGGTCAATGTATGCCGAAGAAGGAACAGCCTCACGATTATTGGGAATGATGGTCTCCGTATGTGATCTCAGGTTATTGCAATATATGAATGGATTAGGATCACCGTTAACTGTTACCTCAACTCCATTATGAGGAAACTTAATGCATTGATGATATGTCGATGGGACTGCCCTCATTTCATGAATCCAAGGACATCCTAGCAATATATTGTATGTGAGATCTAGATCTAGGACCTGACAAACCACATCCTTTGTGACTGGCCCAGTTCTTAGAGGTAAGGTGACTGTGCCCTTGGATGAGCGCTCTTCATCGTCATATGCCTTGATGGTGATTTGATTTGTTGAATTCATAGCTTTATCAGAATATCCCAATTGTTTAATGGTGCTTAATGTACAAATGTTCAAACCAGCTCCTCCATCTATCAGGACTCGCTTTATTCGATGTTTGTGTATGAAGGCTTCAACATGTAAAGGTGCATTATGGGGCTGACTTATGGAGGCGTCATCGGCTTCTGTGAATGTGAGGGAGTGTGGAATGGAAAGGTATCCCACCATGGCTTGAAACTGGTCCACGTTCAGATCAGTAGGAACGGCAGTATCTCTCAAGATTTTGTCAAGAATAGCTTTATGAGCGGGGGATATGCGTAAGAGCTCAAGGATGGAGATGAGCGCGGGTGTCTTCCCTAACTGTTCTACAAGGTCATACTCAGGTTTGGTTGATGAAGAAGCGGTATTTTTAGTGGAAGCACCTAGCAAAGTAATTTTACCTCGACGAGTTGTAACATGACATTCAGAGGTATGTTCGGAAGAAGATCCAACACCTCTTAGGACAATCTTGGGTCTCTGAGGAGGATTCTCAGGATTTTTGTTCTTGATGGTAATAGTAGAGATATGATTGTCCATTGAGATGTGATTGATAGTTGAATCATAGTTATAAGGTGCTCTAGTATAGTTGGCTTGATCATCTGTGACTTTGGCTTTTCCTTTGTCATGCTTTGGGAATGGTTCCTTAAACATCTTATGTTCTTGATTGGATGAGTGTCCCTCAATCTCAATGTCACCTCTATCAATGAGATCTTGCACAATGTTCTTCAGTCGATGGTAATTACCTATCTTGTGACCCTTGCTCTTATGAAACTCACAATACTCATCATCATTCCACCAATTTGGTTTGACCTTTGGTTCATATGGAGGAAGATCTGGAATTGTGATCACCTTGTTTGCCACTAGCTTTTTGAAGACTGATTCAAGTGGTTCTCCCAATGGGGTGTACTTCCTTCGTGATCTAGAAGTTGTTTGAGTATTCACTTGATTGTTTGTAGATCTTGATCCTGAAAAGATGAATTTGGGTCTCACTGTATTGGCATCAACAACACCAAAATTGACTGTGTTCTTGTTTTTATTCCAAAATCTTGGCTTGTCTTTTCCTTTAAAGTCATCTTTGTTTTCCTTGAATATCTTAATGACTCCTTGCTCAATTAAGACCTTTTCTGTTGCTAAGCCCTTTTCAATAACATCCTTGAAGGTGGACAAACAAGCTTTCCTTAGATCATAGCCAATATCCTTGTTAACGTTTTGTGTGAACATTTCTACCATTTGTTTTTGGGGAATTTCACAAGAGCATCTATTGGCTAGATTTCTCCATCTTTGTAAAAATGACGCAAAAGATTCTCCCTCCTTTTGCTTAGTATTGCACAAAGTAGTGACTGAGATATCTGTCTCAATATTGTAGGAGAAATGCTGAATAAATGCCTCTGCTAAGTCACCCCATGACTTAATACCAGGAGGTAATTGAGAGAACCATTCCATAGCTTGATCGCCTAAGCTTTGCGGGAACAACCTCATCAAATATGTTTCTTCTGCCGCTACCTCTATGCAAGCTGTGAAAAATTGTCGTATGTGTGCCTTGGGGTCTCCTTTTCCTCTATACTTGTCAAATTTTGGCGTCACAAAGTGTGCCGGAAATGGAGGCATTGGAATGCTCTTATCAAATGGATAAGGACATATGTCTCTCATAGTGTATGTTGGTTTTGGTGTACTCATGTCCTCCATTTTCTTTTGTAAATCTCTGATTTGTTGCTCCAAATTATTCTTAGGTGGCAATCGATTTCTTGTAGCATACCCCATGTTTGAGACACCAATTTGAGGAGGAGCTTGTTGCATGTATGGATGATATTGATCATAGACATGTTCATATGGAGGAGGTCTATATTGATGTGGCATATAGGGAGCACTTGGTATAGCTTCATGTTGAGGAACCCCATATCTATTTTGTGCATATATACCATATTCTATAGGCACGTCGGGTTCTATTGTGTTGCCCCCAAATTTGACATGAGGTTTCCTTATGTCCAAATTTTGAGCATACCTTTGAATGTCCACTTGTTTTGATTGATCCATAGCTTGAGCATGTGATTGAGCATATCTATCTGCATAAGGCTTCCATAATGGTCTTCGGAGGTAAGTATCATATGTTTTAGCTTGTGTATGTGGGACTTCTGGTTTTTGAAGCAAAGCTGATGGTGATTCAGGTGCCATATGCGGTCCTCTATTTCCTCCACTGTTGGGTCTCCTTTGATCCATGTTTGAGTGAGTTTGTTGCGAGGGTCGGTTTTCCATAAGTTGAGACATATCAAAGTCATGAGGTATTTTAGCTCCACTTTGTGCCATCATGTGTAAGAAGTATTGTCTATCCCTCTTCATTATCTCTTCAACCAATCTATTGAAATGAGGATTCATAATGGATTCTTCTATATCTGTTGATTGTATTGAAAAGTTGTCCACATTGTCATTGTGTGTAGCATTGTTGTTTGTAGTGTCTGCGTTTTCCACATTTGGAATGTGTTTATAAACATCCATGTCAGGCAATGTAGTGTGCTCAGGATTGAAAAATAAATCATTGTCATACTCATAAGAACTCATGTTGGTGGACTCTTGAGCTTCTTTAGCTTTTCTCCTAGATTTTTGAAGATGAGTTTCAACCATGAACTAGGTGTTTGACCAAGATGTGTAAGACTAGATGAAAAATGGAAAGATTATGGAAGACCAAGAGTTGTATGGAGTGTAAATGAATCCTGAGGTGTACTTGCAATGTCCAAAGTGTAAGACCAAGTATGTAAGTAGTAGAGTAGGTGTGACTTCCAAAGAGATGATTGTTTCTCTTGATGAGGTAAGCTGACCTGGACTCTAAGTAAGACCAAATGAGACCCAAAGGTAAGAAACCTTGATGAGGGACCACTTAGCAAAGTGTAGTTGTATGTAGTATGTTGACAAAGTATGATGAGGACAAGCAAGTGACCTTTTGACTCAAGTTTAGACAAGTATGAATGTAAAATGAGATGTGAAGCAATGATGGACTGTATGAGACCCAGAGACAGGTTGAATGCTAGATGAAACCTGAAGAAACAACCTAGGAAGCTCAAGTATTCCGAAACTGATTTCTCTTGTTTGCCAGACTGTAAAAATTTTCAATCCTGGACACAGACGCTTCTGTATACTTCACAGACGCGATTCCCAAACACAGACGTGTCTCTGTTCAACACAGACGCTGCTAGATACACAGATGCTATTATGCCCTTCACAGACGCGCTTAGATGACTCAGACACGGTTAAAACAAACACAGACGCATTTCTATAAACTTCGTGCAATTTTTCCAATCTATGAAGTTGTTTTGTTGTGACCAAATCCGACTGTGTGACTGTTTTTCGTGACAAGAGGACACAATGTTGATGAGGACTCAATGTTTGCAAGTGTTTAGACTCCAAAAGTGTGTTGTTTGATGTAAAATATTTTGCATACACTTGAAGACACAAAAGACACAATGTTTTGTTGTTTGGTCTTGAATGTTTTGAATGTTTAACATAAGACAAGCACAATTCTTATGGCTGGCCAAGACAATAGTTGTTGATCCCACATAGGGTTTTACCCCCGAGGCTACGCTATTCAGAGCAGATACTTATATGCTTGACCTCACTGGCTCCACCCTCGACACTCACTTCTCGGGTCAGCCAAGCATCGGTCCCCATGAAAACTCCCCATGGCGAACTTTGTATCTCTACTAAGAACTGTATGTGTGTGGGCCGCTACCAGAGGTCCGACCTCCTGCCTCAACAACTAGAAGGATTTGGGTTTCTAAAACAAAAAGGTGCTAGTAAGGGCATCCGCTCATGTGGCCATACATGCGACACTTTCAGCTCTGTAAATATAGAAGGCTCCCAGCCGGTAGGGGTTACGCCCTACAAATGATCAAATAAATTTGATCAAACGGGTTTATGGGGAGACATAGTGTTAGTATGAACTAATCAGCACACGTTATTCATAGTTTTCACCATGAATACATTTGATTATAGTGGTTTGGATGAGGTGGGTTTTCCTCGCTACCACTTGGGTCGTTCTCTTCTCACTAGTAGTCCTAATGACCACATAGGAAGACAGGCCCTCTAAAGATTAAACAAAAAGAGCCTATTGCTCAAGACACAAAAGACAATGATTCAATTTTAGTGCACCAATGGAAGTGTTTTCTAGTCTATAAAAACAAGGCACACAACAAAATTTCAAAACCCTAGCCAAGGACCTGCAACAAAATTTGTTAGTAGTTTGGGTTGTTTCAAATGATCACGCCTTCCTGCAAGCACACAAGTTAGGTAAATTTTAGAAACCCAAAAGACTTTGTGAAAGAGGGGCCTTCAACCAAAACATTTTTGCTTCCAAAACAAGCTGCACAAACTTAGTTAGCTAGATCTGAAAGGGTTAGTCCAAAAATAAACCAGATCTGAAACCCTAAGTACGAAATCCGAAAATTGAATCAATGAAAATTTGAAAATTCTGAAACATTCAAAACACAGACGCTGTTACCCATGACACAGATGCGCCTGTATGACACAGACGTTGTTCTGTGACTCACAGACGCGGTCAAAAATCACAGACGCCCTTCTCGGACACAGACGCGATCAGAAACAACACATACGCGCTTATAAAACACAGACGTTCCTATCTGAGACCTGCAAAATAAAACTTGTCAAAAACACAGACGTGACTCCAGTATCCACAGACGCTCCTGAAAATCAGAGACGCAATCCGAAAGTTCGCAGACGCGGAAAAACCTAAAATGTCGTCGAAAAATGTCTGATCTGCAACTTCAAAAATGCAAAATCTGCAACAAAAAGGTTAAATGCAAAGGGACAAGAGTCCCACCGGGCGTGCCAAAATGTGTATGGTGAAAATGGATAACAATAATAACAAGATTGAAAGGCTAAATGAATTCAACCACAAAACCCTAGCCTAACAACAACAAAGATCCACCATAACATATGAAGATTACCTAAGACAATGCAAATCACAAGAAATCACAAAGATTATACCATCACATGTCCAATAGGGTTTTGATCTCCATTCTTCCTATCTCCATTGATCTTGCTTGATATATTTGCTCTCAGATTTTTATGTGCACAAGAGCTCAACAAAGAACGGAATGTGGTTGCAAGTAGGATCGTAGTGTAGCCAATTGATCAAGTTGTTAGCTCATTAGGATCATTAGGGTTTGATAATGAAGGAAGCATCTCCTTATATAGAAGACACTATATGAAATGGAGGGATAAGATTGAGAGGTGTAAAAAGAAGGTCGGCTGGGATTAGAGGGTAGGTAGAAGAAATAGTAAAATAGTGAAAGGGGTAGGTAGTGTAGGAATTAAGAGATGAATGACATGTGTCATGTGTAGAAAAAGATAATGAATTAATTAAATAAATAAAAATTTATTTAATTAATAGAAGAAATGGGATAATTAAATAAATAAAATATTTATTTAATTTAGGAAAAGGATAATTTAAATAAATAAATGTATTTATTTAAATGAGAAATAAGGCTAGAAGAGGATAAATGAATTAATTAAATAAATAAAGATTTATTTAATTAATAGAAGAATTAGGCTTAGATAATTAAATAAATAAAATATTTATTTAATTAGACTGGAAAATTTTAGGTGTCTACACATAGGCATCTTGTTTAACGAGTCATTACTACAAGAGGAAGGCTTAGAAGAACTCCCTTTGGAAGTAGATGTTTGCAAACAAGCTTGAAAATTAGTATCACCTATCAAGGTATATGTCTTATTATTATAAATAAATTTAACTTGTCTATGCAATGTAGAGGGGACAGCTTGCATACTGTGAATCCAAGGTCTCCCTAATAACAAGTTGTATGTTAGATTTCCCGACATAACATGGATAGGAGTAGGCAAAGTAACAGGTCCCACTGTGATGGGTAAGGTGATAATACCTAATGAAGACTTAGCCACATTATCAAAGCCTCGAATGGGACGAGAGTCAGGCTCAATAAGGGATGTATCCACATTCATCTTATGCAATAGATTAATGCTACACACATTAAGGCCAGAACCATTATCTACCAGTGTTCGTCTTATAGAAGTGTCATTTATGATAACCACAATCATCAAGGGATCATATTGATGTTGAATTTCACTAGTAGGCAACTCATCTTGAGTAAACACAATTTGAGCTTTAGGATTCATCACAGAGTTAACTAAAGACACTATATTACCAGATGTATTAGGTGAAGGAACATTCAAATCTTTCAAGGCATCTTGTAACATTCCATGATGAGCGGAAGAAGTTTGAACTAAATCCCAAATAGAAATCTTAGCCGGAGTAGTTTTAAGTTGTTCAATAAGATCATAGTCCTTACTAAGTATTTGTGAAATACGAGGAGCTTGAGGAAGAATAGGTTGGGAAGGAGGAAGTGAAGTTGGGATAACTGGAGGAGGATTAGGTTGCCTATTGTTTCTTGTGTTATAGATATGAGCAACCGCATTATAACTCTCTCTAGTCAGTTGCTTAGCATACTCATAAGGGCTCTTAGTAGAATAACCTCCTTGCACAGTAATAATAGGTTTGTTAGGAGTGCAAAAAGAATCATTAGCATAACCACCTTGAACCACTAAGATAGGCTTATTTAAAGGTTGAGAATTTTGAGAAGGACAAGCACCTTGGACAGTGAAGAGAGGTTTGTTAGGTGTTTCATTCACATGTATCAAATTGATTGAGGATGGTTTAGAGGAATGAACAAAAGTGTTGGAAGAATTATTGATAGTCTTCTCTTGCACTAAAATCTTATCACGGATTAAATCAATTTTAGGAGAGAGACAAGGGGTAGGCATTGATGTTCTAGTAGGAAAAGTAATACTAGGAAAGGTCATATCATCCTCTATCATCAAAGGATCTACATGGGGAATAAACTCTCTAGGAGAAGGATAAACATTACTCTCTAAAGTCTCACTTTTGAGATGGAGATCTTTGAAAGAGATGTTAACCATCTTGTTTTGAACTAGGGTTTCCTTATGAGTAGAACCAAGTTGAGGAGAGGGAGATGCTTTATTTTTAGAGGGAGAATAATTGAGATTCAAGGAAGGTGAGAAACTACCAAGGGAGTTTTCAATCTTGATTTCATCCCCTTTGGCTAGGGTTCTCTCATGGGGTAGAGAATAATCTACACCTTCTTCTAATGGTTCATCCCAAATAGTGAGGTTGTTGAAAGGAATGTTTGAAGTGTTGTCAATTTCGGGAGAGGAGATAACATTGTTTATTAATTCCTCATCCTTATGAGAGAGAGCATAAATAGATGTGTTAAACTCATCCTCTTTCCTCAAAATATGTTCAATATGATCTTTAGGGGAGACAGAATTAAGGAAATTGCTTATTATTTCATCTTCTTTCTCTAAGGGATGCTTATGGGTAAGAAAAAATTTAGGAGAAGGGTAAGCATTTATCATTAATTCATCATCTCTAGTGGGAATTTTGTTGGAAAAGGAAATGCCATCACTAGGAAATGTAGGGATAATGTCATCTTCTTGCACAAAAGGACCCTCATGAAGGGAGTGTTTTTTAGGAGGAACATGAACATATTTCTCCAAAGATTCATGCTTAGGAAGGAGATCTTTGAAAGAAGTGTTCATAACCTCTTGTTGCACTAACATGCCCCCATTGGAAGGACCAACTTTAGGAGAAAATAAGTCAATGTCCATCAATACCTTTTCACTTAGAAAGGAATCATGTAGGGAAGGTGAAGTAACATTAAGAAAGGTGTTTATGATATCATTCTCTTCCTCTAGGATAGCTAAATAGGAATGGCACATTTTAGGAGAATTGTCAAGATCACTCTTAAAGTCTTCATCCTTAGAGCATGGGAGAGTCTCAAAGGGATCGGTAGCAACTCTTTTAGGCACTAAAATGTTGTTATAGATGGGGGGAGGTTCTTTAGGAGAAGGAAAAATTGAAACAAGGGAAGCTAACCCATTATCACATCTATGAAATGAATGCATCATGACAACAATTTTCCTCTTTCAAATGATAACACATGCAAAATAGAAGGAAATGTTTAATTTTAACCAATGCAAGCACTTAGAATTTGGATTTAGAAAATGAAATTTATGATTCAAATGAGTTCCTAAATCAGATTTGAAATTATTGATCCCAATTAAGCTATCCACAAGTTCAACTTTGAATTGAAAAATTAGGGTTTTAGCAAAAATTTCCTCTAAATTTTTGAATCTTGCAAGAAATTAAAACTTGTAAATACAAATTTGAATTTGAAATAGCATAAATAGTCAAATTTGAAAACATAAATCAGAATTAGAGAAGATTGGAATTCACGTCGGGTTCACCAAAAATGTGTGGGGGAAAAAGTGACACTAAGCAAACATGCCCTAATCTCACTTTCAATCAAACACTTGTGGAATACGAAAGAGCCTAGAGGTATCACATAATTGGCTACTTCTTTTTGTGGAAGAGAGAGCCATAGGCTACCTATTAGGATTTCTATTCCTTTGTTGCAAATGATAGATAAAATGATGCAAGTTCAACTACTGGCCCTAGAGTGCAAGTATGAACTAGTAACAAGATTGCAAAATTGAGATTAAGTGATGAAAAGCTGCAAACACAAGGATAAAAGGAGAATGCAGATGTGTACCCAGAGTTAAAATCTGAGTGAAAATGTTCGGGATGGGGGCACGGGCTCCACTGTCCTGATTCTGCCCCTGAAACTGCTCCTGAAACTGTTGTTTTACAACCTGGAAAACTGTCGGAAATGCTAAAAATTGTTGTCTGACAGAGGGACCAGGGCGCCCAACGCCACTGTCCCAGGGACCAGGGCACCCAGCGCCCCTATCCTGGCAGGACCAGGGCGCCCCACGCCCCTGTCCTGGTCTTTTGCATTGAAATTTGGTGTGAAGTTCTGTCTCGGTCCGCTTCCGTCGGATCTGCGATTTGCAGCGTCCTTCGAATTCGGAAATCTACACTTATATCTGAAAAGGGTTGTAGGTGGCTATATAGGGTTTTGCCTTAGTCAAACCCCCACTTTGGTGATTTCCACCTCCACGAATAGCCAAGTTGTATAGTAAAATTTGTGTGTGCAGACCTTGTGTGTGTGCCAGATCCTAAAATGAAAGTAAGCAAACTAGAGCAACCTAGAAAGTAAACCCTAATTGCTTGTAAATGACAATGTAAATGCTCCAAATCAAGATGCCAGGTGATCTAAAGCATGAATACAAATGATATAATGAGGCTTATGCAAAGACATGAAAACAACATGAAATCATACCCAACCCCAAGGGAGGAGTACAAGCCAATCTTCAGTCGGTGATCCCCTATTGCTCTTCAATGTCTTCAAAGCCCTAAATGGATGAATGAAATTGATGAATGCTTGATGGATGGATGTTGAATGTTGTTGAAGTCTTCAAAGATCTTCTCTTTCACTGCATAGAAGGTCCCCTCAAAACCAAAAATTCTGATCCTTTCAAATGAAGAAAGAAAGATCTTATGTATGAAACCCTAGGTCTTAATTTCAACTTTTGGCTGACCTAGAGATTGAATCTCCTGCCAATTTCTTAGGGTTAAGCTTTATTTTATGATTGGATTGTGCTCCTAAAATTTTGGGAAAAATGTTCAGGACCGTGTGCACGCCGGGTGCCATGGTCCCGACAACTTTTCACCAAATTTTCAGGGTCGTCGGATATGATGATTTTAGAGAGAATCCTGAAGTTACAGCTGATTTCAAGATGTTTTGACCCCTGAAATCAGGCCCCCAAGTTCAAAATAGGACCTAATTAGGGTTTTAGATTAAATGATGTATTAAAAGAATAAAATGAAAGGGGCACACTTTAATGAAAAGGGCCCAACTTTATGATATGGGAGATGATAAAGTAGAACCTTAGACCTAATTAATCTGATTAATTAAGTGCTAAAGGGGAAATGCAATGCAAAATGCAAAATGCGCCAAGGCGGGTGCTAAACTAGGTGTGAAATTGTACCACTTTAGCAAGTGCGTACAATTTACGACGCTTCAATTAGTTGTTCCACGAAGTCATCACATATGTTCCTATCTTGGTAATTTACCTTCCTTGTGAACTCCCTTCTTGGCGCCATCTCGTTGATGCAATTATATCAATTGAGATTTACACAAAACTCTAACGAAGCAATTCACACAATAACACTAGTTTTCAGACTGTAATTAGCAAGAAAAAACCCAAACACTTGTTACTTGCTTGAAGAAAATTGCTCTGCAACAAACTCATTGAAATGATGCCAACATTCAAGTTGATGTGAACCTTAATACAGCAACTTGGCATTGAATTGAGAAATTAATCCTGTATGCTTCAGCCATCACCTCAAAATTGAATTCGCAAATCAAATTTAAAAAACAGGATCCAACGGATCATAAGTTTGTCGAGTACTTCCCTGTTCGTTGTTTCGTCATTTCGCAGAGTTTAAAACCCCCGCACTTTTCTTTCACGAAGCAATGATGATTGTTGGATCTCAGAAACTTGCACTGCCTTTACTCCTTTCGGTCCTTTTGTATTAGTGATGGGCCCCACCTTCTTTTTGCTATTTCACGAACACTAAACATTGCGCACTTCAAACGTGCGAAATAACACTAGCCGTCAGATCATTATCCACTTGCTCAATATTTACTTCCTACAGCGACCGCCAGTCTTCTTAACTAACCGCGCACAACCATGACTACTAACGGTTTTCACCACTTCACGAAGGCTATACTGCAGGCATCTTCAGGCCACAAAACAATGATAGCTGTTGGATCCACCTCGAGATGCACACCATTTAACTCACTCAAACCTTTAAAGTGGGCTCTCAGCTCAAAGACCACTTTCTTTGTTTCATCACTGGCTAATAAATGTCACGTGGCAGTCAGCTATTCGCTCAGATAATTCCATCGGGTTCTATTCGAAGGGCACCACGTGTTTTACTTTACCATTTTTAACATAACTACCAATCGAATCAAGACGGGCCCTCAACTACCCTTCGGAGCCACGTGCATCTGGCAAGTCACCAATTCTCTCCATGGAACAACCCATCTATCCTGCCATGTCATCCACCATGTGACTGCCACATCATTTTGCTATTTCATGAACATTAATTCTCATTTGATTTGAGGTTGTGAATCCATGTGAGTCGTCCGATTAACACCTACCTAATCGGTCTTTAAAACTACAACCTGCTTGTCCTTTGGGCCCACCAACCTTTTCGCTACTTTGTGAACACTAAATCTCAGGCAACTCTTCTTCGTGAAGGAATGACCATCGTTAGATCTTAGAAACTTGCTCATCTATTACCCTTGTCGTGACCACCTTGCCTGCGCCCTCCACCTTTTCACTACTTTGCAAAAGGTAAAACACGGACATCTTTCGGCTGTGAATCAATGCCCATCATTGATCTTCTCTGAACTAATCATCCTTTAACCAAAGGAACCGCTTGCCTCTAGGACCCACCAACTCTTTCGCTATTTCACAGAGGGTAAATCACGTGCATCTCGGGCTAGCGAAGCAACGCGAGTCGTTGGATCTAATACAAGATGCAGTCCTTTAACCTAACAAACAATCCTTTGGTCGGGCCTGCTTACCCTTTTCACCATTTTGCGAACGCTAATCTGCAAGCATCTTTTCCCAGCAAAACAATGACAACCGTAGGATTAACATTGACTTGCACAATTATTAAGGAGCCCGACAAAGATTAAAACTAAACATAGGCAAAGGTGTAAAATTGAAAATATTTAAGAGACCGCCTAGGTAAAATCTAATGGGGGGACACTTTTCATGATAGACCGGCCCTTCCTTAAGTGGAAAAAGTAATGTAAGAATAGAACGAGAGGGTTTTTCAAAGCATAGGAAAGGGTTAAAATTCAAAAACCTTAAACCCTCTTTGACCCAAGAAACACAGAGGCAACAAGGCCATGCCAAACACATTTTTTGCAAATTTTTAGCCAACTATGGGACAAGAATACCCAATTTTCTAAACAATGATAACATTCTTAGTTTCTCCAATGGACTGAGGATGGCTCACCATTGATGGAGAAACTGTCGCTATTACCTATACAAAAAATGATCAAAGATTAAATACAATTAATGTAATATATCAAACAAAAGTGTACAGGATCTTGAGATGCTTCTCTAGTGCATGGAGGAGGGCTCATCATTGATGAAACATCTATGGATATTTCCTGTATGAAAAAATTATAAGATTGTAATATATCACAAGTTCACATGTATGCGTGCATATAATCATGAAATCAAGAAAATAAAGTAGAGATACAAGAGTTTATCCATTGGATAAAAGCTTTATTCTTTGAATAAAGATTTTATTCATTCAACCAACCTTGACTCTAAAATCCCAAGGTCATATCAGGCATTTAATGCTTATTCCCTCTCCTCTCAACCTATCTCACATTGACACTTGTCATCCTGGGATTGGGTTGAAAGCCCTCACATGGATTTGAAATCATTCAATCCTGACCGTTGTTGAGATTGCTTAATCTCAACCATCCATTGCTCCATTTTTCCTATAAATAGAGCCCATTTCTTCATAATCCAGATCCTGAAAACTTGTATGCATTTAAGCTATAGGCATTTTAAGAGAGCATTTTAGCATAGGCAATCTAATATCTTGTTATTTTGGTTAAAATATATCATTTTAGCATCAATAAGCATAGCATTAGCTTTTCATTTCACATTTAGAGCTATACTACAATCTCAATCCTCCATAAGCATCCATAGTGCAAAAAGTTGCTGAGAGCTACACTATTTTGGAACTTGGAGAGGAGAGGAACAAGGGAGAAAGAAACTAAGAGCATGTTAGGAGGTATTTGGAGATGCCTCATCATGTTTGCTTTGATAGTTAAATATGTTTGCATGTTTTTAGTGTCTCTCTTGGTATGCCTTTTTAGATTAGTTTTTGATTGACTAACACTGACGGTTTTGTGTCTTTTGTGTTGTTTATCATTTGCTAACCTTGTGCTATTTAGGTAGGCATCATTTGGTGAACCCGATGTGAATCGAACCACCAAAAACATATCATTTTTTTTTACTAACATGTCTGATTGTTGAAATTGTCACACAGGTTGCGCTTTAGCGCTATTGAACACGTTCCAGCGCTGCCGTCATTTACGCTTTTAGCGCTATTGTTCTTACAATAGCGCTATTGACCAAATTTCAGCGCTTTTGCAACTGTTTTAGCACTTTCGTAGTTCTTCTAGCGCTATTGGAAAACTTCTAGTGCTTTTGGCCTCTCTGTCTCTCCCCTTCTTTAAGCGCTTTTGTGTTAAGTAGCGCCTCTGCTTAAACACAGACTAGCGCTATTGTAACAGAGTGTCGTCCAAATCACCTTGTAACCACAAAAATGGAAATTCTTAGGCTTGTGGAAGCCCCCCTTGAACATCGGTTTTACTAACACGTTTTTGTTTGTGCAGGTTAAAAACTCACCATAAAAATCACAAACTTGTCTTTTGGTGTTTAAAAACTTGACAAAAACACAAAATTGTATCGCTTTCTAGTTAGGATAAATTGTCTTTTGGTGCTTAAAATCAACAAACAACTTTTCTTTCCTTGCATCAAACTTAAAAATCACAAGCCACACTTCAATTTTGGACAAATAAAAAGAACAATCCACTTGTTTAGATCTTTTGCAAAACAAATTTTACTTCAAGAAAACATGTTTTTTATTAAGTTGACCAGGATTTTCAAATTCTAGATTACAAAACACATTGCCTTTGAAAGTTAAAAAGAACACTATGGCTATTGGAGCAACATCTCCAAATAGTTAGACCACATTTTGAAAGGATGGATTAAAAAGAACAAGTGTTTTACATGTTTGGCACGCTTGTGCACAAAAGTCAGTCGAGTGGTCCTACCTCTAACACACACTATCCTCTCCCTTGGCTTTCACGGTCCTAGGTGCAAGAGAAAAGTGTTAGTAACACTCAAATTTTATCTTTTTAAGAGAGGCCTGCCAAGGGATCGATACTCTTGGGAATGACCTCAAGCGGTAAATCCTTCAAGCCACTATAGAAATCAAGTGAGAGCGAAAGTTGTAGCCTTGGGTATAGTTGTTCCTATAGTGTAACTGGCCGAAAGGACAAATGGGCCCCACCACCAGTTACAAGGCTCTTAAGTGAGTCACTGCAGAATGAACTTATGTCCAAAAACATCGAACATGACTAAACACCTTTAAGTAGTAGCCCACCCATTCTATTGATTGAGAATATTTGCGATATAATTTAGTGCAAGAGCATAGATGGTTTTGCTCCCAAGATACTCACCATACATATTTCCTTGAGTAGAAACATAGCTTTTTGAAAAGTCACTTGTGGCTTGATAAAAGTGGTGACTCCCCCATCATAGGGATCATCTATTTGTTATGCTCGCGCAAGACTTAGTATATCACATCCTTACCTGCCAAGGCGAGGTTCATAAGGTATGTAGTACCAAAGTCGAAGAAATATCAAGATGTGGGCTAAATTTATCACAACTGGCCATTTGACCTTAGGGATAAAAAGTGTTTGAAGTGTGTTCATTTTAAAGACCAAGTGCAAATTGAGCCGACTTCAGGCTTTGGAAATACACCTTAAAATACATCTAAAAGAAGGGTCATATACAAGTCCAAGGATTGGGTTAATCTAGACCCATACTCATTTGTGCCTTTTAGGCAACATTCTTGTGTTTTTGTGCTTGCTTTGTTTTCTTGTCAAAGAAACATCAAATCAGAAAATCAATCCCAAAAACAAAGTATTCATCCAACATCTTACCAAAAACAAACAAACACATCAAAAACAAGGTACAAACAACAAAGTCAAATTTTATGACCATTCTTCACATCTTGCGAAAGAAGAAGTGTCATCAGAATATCAACTTGAAAAGAAGACCATTAAGCTCAAAGGCTTTGATCAACAAGAGGAAATTCTTCTATATCAATCGACAAATCTTTGTCTCCCATAGAGTCTTTCTACATCGCATGCGTCTATACCTTCAAGGCAAAACAAACGAATTTGATTCAGAATCATTGAACCGCAGAGCTTTTATGCAATATAGAGCTCTGAGTTATCACAAAAACCAAGGAGGAAAGATCAATCCCAACTTCTTCCCAAACATCTGTATCACATACAACACAACTCGAGAAATACCACCAACACCTGAAAGGGAAGAGATAGAGTTTGTCCCATTTGTAACACAAAGCTTTTATTGAAGTTGACAACATTTCATTCATCATCTTATTCATCCATCATCACTTCATCATCAATCCGTCCCAACTCTCAAAACATTAAGAGGTTCTTGTCCCAAATTCTCTTTTAGATATTGCTTGAAATCAAACACATCACATCACTTTTTAGATTGTTTCTACATCTAGGATAAAGCTCATTCTAAGAAACACATCTACACAGGTTAAAACTAGTCCATGAGTGAATCCTCTCATTGCTAGGTAGTCCAATCTGTAACACATCTCAGATTTCTCTACACCTTATCACATCAAATCTTATCAAACAAGCAAGCAATTCAAAGAAGGAATTTCAGTTACATCTACCTTAAAAGTGTTAAGAGATCCACATGCAACACAATTCACCAATCATCAATCTCTCATTTCATCAAAAACTCATCATCATTTTCATGCAATTTCAACAAAGACTCATAAACAAAATGGCTCAAACCCGATCACAGTCGCGACAACGAGAAATAGAAATAGAAGAAGAAGAAGAGGAAAATCTCAATGAATTCCAAGAAGCACTTGGAGGAAATGCAAATGACAAAAACCCAAGTACTCCTACTCCTGCAACAATAGAAAGGGATCAGCATAACCCTCTCTTTAACAGATTGTTTGACGAAATACTCAGGAGCAATGCGGATGCTCACTTCTTAAAACTCGCTCAAGAAGGAGCCAAACTCCCCTCAGACTTTGATCTTGCCCAATTAAGACAAGCATCAGAAAGGCAAAGTCATCATGAAGAGGAAAGAGGTAGAGATCCCATCAGATATAACATTCCTCAAGGTAACCCACCACCTCCTCCTCCAAATGAAATGGAGATGTTGTGGCAACAAGTCAAGAATCTTGCCCAACAACTTCATAGTGGTGTCAAGACAAACCAATTCTCACTCAATGACATCTATCCCTATCCTTTTGATAGGAATATTTATATGCCACCCTTTCCAAGAGGATTCGAAACACCCAAATTCAAAAAATATAGGGGAAAGGGAGATCCTCGTGATCATGTCAGAGAATTTCATTCCGCTTGTCTTGAAGTGGCATATGAAGACACCTACCTAATGCGCCTTTTTCCCCAAAGCTTGGGAGGAACAACCACATCATGGTTTTCCTGACTACCAGGAGGCATTCGAACATTTGAGGAACTCATCCAGAAGTTCCTAGCTCATTACTCTCATAACATTGAACGCGACATCACCATGGCTGATCTGTGCAACACCAAACAAAAACCAAGTGAACAATTCTCAGTATTCCTGCAACGATGGCGTCAAATGTCTAGCAGACGTTCTCTTCAGTTACCTGAACGAGAACTAGTGGAAATATTCATTTCCAACTTAAACGAAGAAGTGGAATTTCACCTGGATGTGAAAGACACAGACTCTTTTAATGATATGATCACCAAGGGTTTAAAATGTGAACGGGCACTCATCAAGAAAGGACTCATCAAAATCTTTAATGAACCAAAAGATGGTCCTCGCCCACGCTTCAACAGCGATAAACCAAACTTCTGGAATAAAAACAAGAATATCATCAATGATGGGGTTGTTGATGCCCGAACTATCCAAAATGCACAACCTGTGGTTCGGTTTGCAGGATAAAATCCTCTACCTCAAAACAACACAAGTGTTCCTTCTAATCAAGGTCGCATCACATCTCATGATGAACCTAGACCTCATCAGCAAAACAAAAACGCACATACACTCCCTTAGGGGAACCCATTGAAACAGTGTTGCGACAACTCAATTCTCAAAATTTGGTCACTCTACCTAAGCTATCAAACTATGAGCCTCGGTTCAAACCGGCCTGGTGGAGAGATACTGAACACTATGAATTCCATCAAGGAAGAGGACACAAGACAAGTAATTGTCACCGATTAAAAGATCTTATTCAGGATCTTATTGACCGAGGAGAAATTGAAATCAAAGGACATGACCCAAATACAACAAGTAATGATCATTTGATGTTCAAAAATCCACTTCCATCACAAGATCAAAGGGGTCCTTCCACTTCCAGGAGAGGCACTAATACCACTGATTATACGCAGGCTGCGTATAATTACACTGTAAATCATCTGTATGATGCCAGTGAACAAGTTGCAACTATAACCTTCAAAAATCCCAACTCAAATTGCAATGTTGTTACGCGTCACAGCAAAGTTACCATAAAGGCAGCTCCACAAGGCACCACCTCCATCCCAAAGCAGTACAATCTTGTGGAACAATTAGATAAAACCCCTACGCTTATATCCATTTTAGAGCTATTGCGCCTATCGCCATCTCATAAAACTATCTTGGATCAAGTACTCCAAGAGGCGTCAGTCCCTGCAAACCTGAATACAGACCAATTTCAAGCAATGGTTGGAAGTCTAAAGTCATCACCTTGTCTCACTTTTTCTGAAAGTGACAACTCTTCCTTCCAACAACCTCATAACGCTTCACTACACATTGAAGGCTTTATCAACCAGCACAGGAACAAGCGAGTCTTGATCGATAATGGAGCAGGCTTAAATATTTCTACACTGCAGTTGGTCACAACATTGGGATATGCGGTAGAATCAGTGGATCCTCGTCAGAAGATCACAATCAAAGCCTATGACGATGTGGAGCGTTCATCCAAAGGAGCTGTGGTACTACCAATCCGAGTGGGCCCCGTGGTAAAGCACATCATTTGTCAGGTTCTGGACCTTCCTTTGCCCTACAATCTATTGTTAGGAAGACCTTGGATACATGCCATGCAAGCCGTTCCATCTACCTACCATCAATGTATCAAGTTCCCACATAATAGTGTAGAGATCACAATCCTGGGTGATGCGAATCCCTTTGTATATTGCCATAATATCAGCCATCAACCAGAGATTACCATTCCTAATAATAGAGAAGCCATTTCTTCCACATCATATATAAGTCCCGCCTCTCTTTCCCATTCAAACACCACTATACCCAAGCAAGAAAAGCTTAAGATGAAGATAGCAAAGGAAGGTCCTAGGGAATACAACTTGAGTCAACTCTTTTGTGTGGGACAAATGCCCACTTCTCCTAGAACACATGGTAAACCACAACAGGTACTCCAGCAACCACTAAACATACCAGCATGTGCTTTGACGCCCTTCATTCTTGGAAAGAGTCAAGAGGAAGAAACACAAGATGAGGACCTAGCGGAATGGATCTATAAAGATCCCATCACCACTGATATACCGCAAGTTACACTTCCTACGGATCAGTATGGAAAAGGTCTCCTCATTATGCAACGAATGGGATATGATGGGAAGAGTGCTTTGGGATATTATAAACAAGGATGGCATGAACCTCTACTACCGGAATTCAAGCCCAAAGGTAATACAGGCCTAGGCTTTGAAAAAGAGATTTTCCCAAAACTAAAATTCAAAGGAAAACCCAACAAACCATTATGTCCGCCTACTGCCAAAAGGACACCTTTCATTATCAAAGCGGCATCAAGCACCATCCTGACTGCCCCACTGAGGTTCA
Organism: Cryptomeria japonica; assembly: GCF_030272615.1. Lineage (NCBI taxonomy): Eukaryota > Viridiplantae > Streptophyta > Pinopsida > Cupressales > Cupressaceae > Cryptomeria > Cryptomeria japonica. The sequence continues at coordinate 565,939,783 of NC_081410.1, read as the reverse complement.
AAACCCCAACACAACCATCACCAATGCCACTCATCCCACCAAGCGAACTCGTAATCCCATCAGCAGCACCATCAGTAGCAGCAACTATATCAGAACCCGCAGCAGCATCTATGGCACCAGTAGTTCTAGCAGAAGTCACTGAGTCAACATTATCGATACTCCTTGTACCAAATCCTTTAATCCCCATCAACCGCCCTGCAGCACCGATCATTACAAAGGTACATCAACCAATCACACCTGCAGTATTTAACTCAAAGGACATCCCAGTATGGTATAGTAATCGGATGCTGGAAAGTGATTCAGAGACCGACTCACATGAATGGGAATTTGATTCGGTACAGCTTAACACTTCAAATGAGGAAGACACATCACCACCTCCACCACGGAAAGATATCCCTGTTTACGGAGAAGCATAGATAAAGACCACTTGGGTTCCTGAACTGGAAACATCTTCCACAAACCCTACGTCTCATCCTACGCCTGATTCTGACAGGGAAAGTACCATCAATGACCTTCACCATAACATCTTAACCCACTGATACCTCTAACGCACTTAACCTAATCGACGTAGTAATGCCCATTATCCACCCTAAACTCATCGAATGGAACCAACCGAATCCCCCATGTCTTGACTTCTTCCAAAATGATGAGGCCATCATTGACTTTTTGGAATTAAGGGATAACCTACCAAGTGGGGATCACAAAGCTGGATTCGCCATTGAACTTAATAGTGCAGCATACTTTGGGGTGGATGCCAAACCTTTCAGTTGCAAAAATATAACAATAAAACATGGATCTTTCAGTGAAAACCACACTGTGGCATTGTTTGATCCAACAAAAGTAAAAAGAAAGAGTGTATCCAATGGTGAAAACCTCTCTGAGGTGCCTGAGGATGAAGGGTTTGACATTCTCCCTGATAGTACACAACAGGAATGATCAACGATTCTCATCGAGGAAACCAAAGAGGACAATGTGGGGACTCCTGAAAATCCTCATATCATACATCTGGCATCTCTTCTCACTCCAGAGGAACAGCCTAAGTTTATAGAGTTCTTCCAGAAGCGTCAGATCAACTTTGCATGGTCATATGCAGACATGCCTGGGCTTGATTCTCATTTAGTCATGCATCACCTCACCATAGCAGAAGGAGCCAAACCTGTCAAGCAGAAGCTTCATAAGATGCATCCCCAAATCACAGTGCTAGTCAAAACAGAACTCAAGAAACTCCTAGACGTTGGTTTCATTAGACCAATTGATTATGCCGAATGGATCTCCAATATTGTGCCTGTCGGCAAACCAAAAGGGGGCATCTACATTTGTACTGACTTCAGAGATCTGAATAAGGCATGTCCTAAGCATGACTTCCCCCTTCCAATTATCGACATCATAGTGGATCTAACAGCCGGACATGCCATGCTTTCACTCATGGATGGCTTTTCAGGATACAATCAAATAAAGATCACACCAGAGGACCAACATAAGACAGCCTTCACATGTCCATGGGGCACATATTGCTGGAATGTAATGCCCTTCGGTCTAAAGAATGCAGGAGCAACCTATCAAAGAGCAATGACCACCATCTTCCATGACATGATGCATACCATGATGGAAGATTATGTTGATGACTTACTAGCAAAATCACTCATGAGAGAAGGGCATCTCCACATCTTAGATAAAATCTTTGATAGACTGGAACAATACCATGTTCGACTCAACCCAAAGAAATGTGTCTTTGGAGTGACCTCTGGGAAGATTCTAGGATACATTATCTCAAGCAATGGTATTGAGGTCGACCCAGCAAAGGTAAAAGCAATCATGGGCATGCCACCTCCAAAGAATATCAGTCAACTAAGGACATTACAAGGACGGTTTCAATCCATCCGAAGATTCATTGCACAATTCGCTGATAAGTGTCACCCATTCACACACCTGCTACACAAGAACATCCGCTTTCAATGGGATGCCCGATGCCAGCAAGCATTTCAGACACTTAAAGACTATCTCATGAAACCACCATTGCTAATCCCACCAGATCCAAGTAGATCGTTGTTACTCTATATCTCAGCAACTAGTACAGCATTGGGTGTACTACTGGCACAACATAATGCAGAAGCAAAAGAGTGTGTTGTTTACTACATCTCTCGCACACTGGTGGGCTATAAACTCAATTACACACCTATTGAGTGAGCTTGCTTAGCAGTAATCTTAGCAGCCACTAAACTGAGGCACTATCTATTAACACACAAAGTACAACTCATTGCAAAGATTGATCCACTCAAGTATTTACTTAACAAAGCAGCATTGACAGGCCACTTGGCCAAATGGGTGATGATTCTAAGTGAATTTGACATTGAGTACGTGGACCGTAAAGCCATCAAAGGTCAAGTTATTGCAGATCAGTTGGTCGATGCACCACTCATAGGCGATCGTCCTCTCATTTCCAATTTTCCAGATGAAGAGATATGCATGATCACAACAGCACAACCATGGAAACTATATTTTGATGGTTCATACACTAGGCATGGCTCGGGGGCAGGCATTCTGTTTATCACACCTCAGGGTGATAGCATCCCGAAGTCTTACAGGCTCACATTTCCATGCACAAAAAACATAGCAGAGTATGAGGCCTTGATCACAGGACTCAGGCTAGCTGTACAATGGAAATTACAAGAACTGCAAGTATATGGCGACTCCCAACTAGTCATTCGACAAGCAACAGATGAATATCAGACTAAGGATGATAAACTCATGCCATATAATCAAATGGTGGACACTCTAAAGACATCATTTACTACTATCACTTTTGAGCAGATACCAAGAGATAAGAATCGAGCTGCTGACGCTATGGCTACCATCGCATCTCTACTAGATCTTCCACAGAATTCAACACGCTACGAGTTCTTGGTAGAACAGCTTTGGATCCCCGCTTATGATATCCCTGAATCCGAGATGATATGTTGCCTTGTCGGTTCCGAATCCCACTGGTATGGTGAGTTCTACACCTATCTCTACGATCATACCCTTCCTCCCAACCAATTGAATAACCAACGAAAAACTTTCATTCGCCAAACTGCTCGATATACCATTATTGCTGAAACCCTATACCGACGCGGTCTTGATGGTACTCTCCTTCGATGTCTGGAACAAGATGAGATCACAAAGGCTTTGGAAGAAGTCCATGAAGGCATTTGCGGGACTCATTCAAGTGGTCCTTCACTCGCCAAGAAACTCCTCCGCAATGGATACTATTGGCCATCTATGGAAAAAGATTCCTACTACTTTGTCAGAAAATGCAAGAAATGTCAAGTTCATGGTGACCTGATACATGCACCGGCCCAGGAACTGCAACCAATCACGACACCATGGCCTTTTTGTCAATGGGGCCTTGACCTTGTGGGTAAGATTCATCCATCTTCATCCAATGGCCATAAATTCACTATCACCGCCACCGAATATTTCACCAAGTGGATCGAAGCTGTTCCACTTACCCAAGTCACCGGCAAGCAGATCGCCTCATTCATCCTCAACTACATCATCTGCCGGTATGGTGTACCCATGTCCATCATCATAGATAATGGCCTTCCTTTCAAAAATCAGGATGTTCGTGAACTTGTGAGAAATTTCACATCCAACACCGCTTTTCCACTCCCTATTACCCACAAGGCAATGGTCAGGCCGAAGCGTCAAATAAAAACATATTAAGAATCCTCAAGAAGATAGTTAACGATGCCGGTCGTGATTGGCATGTTCAACTGAATCCAACACTATGGGCATATCGAACTAGCATTCGAACCCCTACAGGTGCAACTCCTTATTCATTGGTCTATGGTGCAGAAGCTATCTTGCCTATTGAGGTCGAGATACCATCATTACGGGTTTCCTTGCATAATTTGATAGATGATGAAGCATACAGAGTATCCCATCTTCAGGACTTAGAGTTACTAAATGAGAAGCGACAAGCTGCATACAACCATCTCAAAGCTTATCAGCAACACATGAGCAGAAGCTACAATCACCGAGTTAGACCTCGTACATTTGAGGTAGGTGATCTTGTTCTATGAGAGAATCCTCGCAACCAACCAAACAGAGAACATCAGGGAAAATTTGAATCAAACTGGCTGGGCTCATATGTTGTCACTGCTGTCTTCGGGTCTGGGGCATATCAGTTGGCTACATCAGAAGGAGAACCGCTTGCAGATCCAATCAACAGCATGCACCTCAAATGGTTTTGTACCTAAGCTGAACAGAGCATCAGGCTCCCCTACATACTAGAAAATACCAAAAACATTCAGAAAAATGTGCTGAAGAAAATACAAAAACACCAAAAAGAGTAAGAGAAAAATCATGCATCCAAACGGTGAACAACCACTCCGGTGGCACCTTGGGTAAGTGCGATGGTGAAAACCTGGCAAACAGGTGCCACTCGTAAAGGCTATGGCTCCATTTTCTTTCAGACTTATTGCGATCACATCTACTTCATACATACATCCATCCATCCGAAAACCATGGCTTGTTATTTCTCTGCAATTATGACAATACTTCATGCGTCTAAGCATCCCGCTTTTTCATAGTCCTGTCTAAAAACTGGGGGCAATGCCCTTAGCCTATTAATGGAAGTGGATTCTACATTGTATTATGATTCATTAAAGTTCTTCATTCAAGCAATCATCAAAATACCAAAAACATTGGAAAATGTCTCATACAAAATCCAAAAACATTCAAAACAATAAAAAATTCAAAAACATCAGAAAACATCGAAAATCACACAAAAACATGGCAACACTTTGTACGTACTCATCCATGCAGATACCAAAACAAGCATTGACAAAATACTCACACGATAACCATTTACCAATCAACCACACAATCTACATCAACACTCAAAACTGTCTTCAACAAGGATGCATCCTTCCTTACCAAAACAAGACAAAAGTGACGTTTTCTTTGACAAGAAAATTATGTTCAGCTATCAAATACTTGGTTGATTTGTGAGTACAAACATTTGTTTATCTGTATCGGGATCTTTCAGCATTATTTTGTATTGCTTGTGCATTATTTCCGATGAAGTTCTGGGGCATGTACTAATGGTGTCTACGTGGGAAGTTCACCAAGCTACGTAATCTTATGCCAAATGCAGTCATCGATCATTACGGCTTGCTGACTATTGCGTATACCTCGACCATATGGGCATGAACCATTAACAAGGATCCATATTCTTTATTCTTTATGTATATATTGTTTGTTTGCAGGTACAATGCTCATTCTTTGGTTCCTCCTCATCCAAATTGGATAAAGGTTTTATCTCTTAGTACGGTATGCACTTGTCTCAGGATATGATCAGCCTAAGATCAAGGAGGATGATCCAAGTCATGCATGAAAGGAGATAATCCTTGTCTGTTCCGCAAGCAATACTCTGGTTGACTTGACCCTTATATCAAGTTGTTTGTATTAACTTGCTATATAAAATCCATGAAAGGAATACTCAGGTCACCTTGAATCATTATGTCAAGATGCTTGTATTCTCTTCCAACATTTTAAAGCTCAATGATGAAAATAGAGCACTATGGATCATCATTTCATCTCATCTGTTTATATCTTGCATTCCATTGCATATCACCCATCCATTCATTCATATGTAGGTTTTATATGCAAAAGTGACCATTAAAAAACTAGTCTTGGATACAATCACGACCGAGTACTTTGATACATCATCAAATGCATCATGCAAAGTCTTACAAACCTTGCATTCCTCATGGTCATCTCATCATCGCATTTAGTTGCATCTTGCATTAAGTACATTCATGTCATTTTTAGCTTACCATTGCATATAGTTCATTTTTGACATTAGTTTTCATTAAATCATTTTTGCCTCATTGCATCAATCATCAATGATTAGATTCATTCATGGGATTAAATTGTTTTTGATTGTTTTAAAATCATTTATTAGGAATTCATTTAGTGTCAATTATCCATTATCATTTTATTATCTTATATCATTTATTATTGCATACATTCATTTATAGTTAAAAGGTGCATTCATTCATTACTAAGTATCTTATTATGCTCATTTTAGGATTCATTCAAATTGCATTCATTATCCTCTTTTAAAAATTGCATTAAGGTGCAGTTATTCAAACATTAGTTATCGTATCATCACATTATCATTTATACTTAAAACATATTTAAGCATTTAGAAACATAAATCCCTTTGTTTACAAAACATTGGTTTTTAACATTTCATATCCATTTTACATGTGCATTCATTTCATATCAACATTTGTACTTTGCATTTTGTTTATCCATATTACATTCATCTAAAGACATCTAAATGCATATCCATACATAAAATCATTCATTCGACCATTGCATTAACATCATCATCTCATCATTATATCAAAATAGGAAACACCAAAATCCTGTTCATATATTATCATAAGCATACATCATCATCATGGCATTACATACATAAAAGCATTACATCAACAAAACAAAACAAATCATACATAAACCTGCATTCATATGTCAGTATCATCATCAAAACATGCATATAAGAAATATCTCATCACTGCATACATGTACATATATCCATCTAAACAATCACTCATCATCCTGCATAAACATCCATACATAATCAACTACATATCATCAAAATATGGGGTCTCCTCATATATCTCATCTCATATATCAGAGTACAATGAAGTCTACAAAATCGTCTACCAAGAGCCATCCAAGATACAGTCCACAAAATAATGATACAAATACATAGATGCAAAAATGCTCTCTCAAATGCCACTCTGGCCAGATGTTGTCCCAACACCTCCCCCTGCTCCACCACTGGCGTCTGCAAACCCTGCTCCATCTCTCCGTGGAGGCCTCATCGAACCACCACTCCCTCCTGCATCCCCTGATCTCTCCCTCCGCAGCGGACCCATCACACCCCCACTGCTCTGCACCCTCTGCGATCGCTCTGATCTCACCTGCCGCATCTGCGAATAGCTAAGAGCTCGCTGACTAACTGGCACCACCTGCTCATATAAACTCCGCCAGTAGTCTATCTCTGCCTATGCTCACCGCATCTCCCTCATCACCTCCCCCATAGGCCCCTGTGCTCCTACTCCAACCTGGACTCTCTCCTACAGCTCCGCCAATCTCTCCACTGCAGTATCTCTCTCCCACAGCACCACCGTCAGCTCTGACTCCCGTGCAAATAACTGCACATCCCTAGCTGCCACCTCCGCCTCCAAATCCTCTATCTGCGTCTGCAAGCATACTATAATGTGATCCTGCAGATCTCCAGTGGCTCCCTCCCCGGTGTCCATAGCTCCCTCCCCGATCTCCATAGCTGCCTCCCCTGCACCACCCTCTCCGGTAGTTCCCTCTCCTCTGTCCATCGAGATCTCCCTCTCCATCCCCCTCCCACTCAACTGAACTCCTCCTGGTATCAATGGTCCCTGAGATATCTGTAAAGGCAGTCCACCTCTCCCTCTCCGCTAGCTCTGCATCCCCAATCCTCCACCTCCACCTCCTCCACCTCCACCACCTCCATCTCCTCCTCCACCTCCTCCATCTCCTCCACCACCTCCTCCTCCTCCTACTCCTCCATCTCCTTGACCTCCTACCCTCCTCCATCTCCATCCCCTCTCATCCTCAAAAGCTGGGATCGGCTCTACTGGATCCAATATCCGTAGGATCGGGTGCGTCGCCCGATACTGCGTGTACTCATCTGTCACCCCTGCATCAATGACCCTCGGTCGTAGGTCTCATGGCCTTGCCTACAGTGTCCGAAACTCTACCAGTGCCTGATCATAAGGTAGCACTGGACCCCATGCATACCTCTCTCGAATCACCCGCGCATACTCTCCAGATCCACTGGGCAGTCCCTGCTGCCATCCAAACTGTCTCATCACTCACCCCGGCACCTGTCTCTCCACATGGTAGGAGGTCCTCCCAATGAGGAATCGGGTCATGAAGACATAAGGTAGTGCCTCTGCATCATCATCCCACGGCTCACACTCCAAGTATGGCCACCATATCACTGCATCCAGGTCATCCAATGCCCGCCGCCACCACTCTAACTTCCCCAAGTGGGGCTGACTCATCATACCGCTGTACATAAACATGTATGGCTGATCCACTACACGGAATCACAGACTCACCGGTCGAGTCACTGGTAGGTGCTCCCATGCCCAAATATGTAGCAGCGTCATGCCCACTGCTAAGGAACCCCTCCCTCGATACACTACCTCATGCAGCTCCTGATACATGTGCGCCAGCACGCACGGACCCCATGCAAATTGGGTCCCCTTGGTCATCATCATCTTGATAACCTGTCCCCATCCCACCACCAACCCATGTGACCACCTATCTGGACACAGCAGTCCTTCCACAATCCCTGACAAAACTTCTGGAAGTGGCTCATACAGTGCCGCTATATCCTCCCACGCGATCGAGCCATCATCAATGAACACATCCTCATCAAAAATCCTCTGCACTGCCACAGTCCCCTAGGATCTATCGTATGTGACCAGCTCTCCTCGAATCGAAATCCGTAAGATGCGCCACACATCCTCCAAGGTCACGGTCATCTCCCCTTGTGCCAAATGGAAGGTGCACGTCTCACTGTGCCACCGCTCTGCTAATGCTGTAATCAATCCGTGATTCATATGAATTACGGGCATGTGCATCACCTCGTATAACCTAGTCGCGGCAATGCAGTCTATCTCCACCTGAGTCAATCAGTCCCGCAACCCCTATGTCGCAGGATGGCGCTCGCGTAACTGCAACACGCGCAGATCCTCCTACACATAGACATTCATCAATCACTATCAGTTGTTTTGTTTTCAAACTTTCTTAAGTTTAAACCTAGACTATCAATAGATACTTTGATCAAGTATCTTCGAGTCTCAATAGGTACGCAATCATGGCCACCTAGACTTCAACGGGCATTTATCCTAACAAATGACCTAAGTCTCATCAAGCTGCTATGGTTCAAAACAACTCCCACTTCACCTCGTCATCCATCAATCATTGGCATCGGGAGATTTTTCTTCATCCAAATTGGGGCATCCTTTTATCTTAAAGCAAAAGCATTATTCTACCAACAAAAGCGCTAATTTTCAACAATAGCGCTACAACCCTAACAACAGCACTCAATCAGCTATCCAAACGCACTCAAACTGCAAAAGTGCTAAATCAACTACGCAATAGCGCTACTTGACATCAATAGCGCTCAATTAAGCCCACAATAGTGCCACTTACTCAATAGCGCTAAAACTTGCATACAATAGCGCTAATGCAGAGCAAAAGCGCTCAAACAAGGGGACAATAGCACTATTGCAGCACAATATCGCTAGTTTATGGAGCAAAAACACCAAAACTGTAGTTCTAGCGTTCTTGCTCCGACTTGACTTGGACTCAGCTAAAAACCTATCAAAAATGCACAAAAATTAAGTTTTAGAATTTGCGTACCGCTGGTCCATAGTCATCTGAGCGCTGGAACCATTGGACTCGCTCGAATCTGTGCTCGGTGATCGGAATCGGCATCATAGCTGCTGCTCGCTCCTCCAAACGTCACTATCAGAGCTCTCATTTTCAACTGGTCGTGGTCACAAATGATCCTGTTTTCACCCCTTTCACCCCATTTATACCCTTCGTCGTCACCGTAACTTCCCCCCTGCTCATCGCCGTGGTCCCCGTGAACTTCCTGAGCCCCCCATTTCTCCATGTTTCCCCCGTTTTCTTCTATTTTTCACCCGTATGGCTAACTTCTTCTCTTCTACCACCCTGCCAATTTTCGTTCTTTTTCGAGAGATCGCCCGATTTTTTTAAATTTTTCGGCCCATCTCTCGAGGGGGCATACCACCCATTAAAATTACATTTTATGGGACATTTTCTTCACACCAACTTTTCTTTCTTTGAAACGACACGATAAACCGCACCGTCTCAAAGAGGGGCAAATGTAGTCACACAAATCTGTCCAGCTTAATTAAATAAATATTCGATATTTATTTGATTAAAAATCCACTAGCCATCAGTTAATTAAATAAATATTTAATTAATTCATCCCCAAACATTCTTCTATTAATTAAATAAATTATTCAATTTATTTTAATTAATTCATTAAATCAAATTCCAATCAATTAAATAAATAAAATCTATTTATTTAATTAAATCCCCTTTTCCTCTTTTAAATAAATTAAATAAAACATTTATTTAATTCATTATCCCCACCCCACTTGCATTTTCCTACAAATGCAACTTGCACACATTTATTGAAATAAATGAATTTTTATTTTAATAAAATCCTATTTTCCCTCACCCACCAAATCCACTTGCAAAAATCTAATCCCCTTCTAGATTCTTCTAACTCCTTCCTAATTAGCCTAATCCATCCCCTAATTATTGTCACATTCCTAAGCAAAATGGAGTCACTTCTCAAAGACTTCAAAAGTCTTTAAAAAGCATTTAATGCTTTGTGTGTTCAACAAATTAACCCCCAAAGTCTTCCAAGACCACTAATGGCTCTTACATGACCATTTATGGCTCTTACATAACCATTTATGGTTATTTCAAACTTGTCCCCCCAAACATTTATTGTTTTGACCATATTCATCAATTTCACATTTGCACAAGAGTTTATCCATTGGATAAAAGCTTTATTCTTTGAATAAAGATTTTATTCATTCAACCAACCTTGACTCTAAAATCCCAAGGTCATATCAGGCATTTAATGCTTATCCCCTCTCCTCTCAACCTATCTCACATTGACACTTGTCATCCTGGGATTGGGTTGAAAGCCCTCACATAGATTTGAAATCATTCAATCCTGACCCTTGTTGAGATTGCTCAATCTCAACCATCCATTGCTCCATTTTTCCTATAAATAGAGCCCATTTCTTCATAATCCAGATCTTGAAAACTTGTATGCATTTAAGCTATAGGCATTTTAAGAGAGCATTTTAGCATAGGCAATCTAATATCTTGTTATTTTGGTTAAAATATATTATTTTAGCATCAATAGCATAACATTAGTTTTTCATTTCACATTTAGAGCTATACTACAATCTCAATCCTCCATAAGCATCCATAGTGCAAAAAGCTGCTGAGAGCTACACTATTTTGGAACTTGGAGAGGAGAGGAACAAGGGAGAAAGAAACTAAGAGCATGTTAGGAGGTATTTGGAGATGCCTCATCATGTTTGCTTTGATAGTTAAATATGTTTGCATGTTTTTAGTGTCTCTCTTGGTATGCCTTTTTAGATTAGTTTTTGATTGACTAACACTGACGGTTTTGTGTCTTTTGTGTTGTTTATCATTTGCTAACCTTGTGCCATTTAGGTAGGCATCAATTAGTGTATCTTGTAATTTTTTTGAGTTCAAAGTGTACTATTCTATTTTAACATGTTATAAAATTTATACCTCAGGCATCAAAGTTGTAGCTGTAATAACTGGGGGAGGAGTATGGGATACCTCTATTGCATCCCGAAATGCATATTATTTATCTCAATTTAAATCAATGTATAAATGAAAATTCATTTATGTAATTACAAATTTAAAGTGACTGATAAATAAAATGCTTTCAATTCAAATCAACACACCTGTGTCTATCGCTGATGGGCAAACACCATGTCCATCAACTCATTTGTCAATGCAAAATCCTCAGTCATGCGGGCCTGACATCTACTCCCACAAATCATGCATGGATGAGATGTGGATCCATCTGCACCGACCACATCATTTATCCCTGAGCAACTGACACACATATGCTGAATGGGCTCTCTGTCACCACCTAGAGTAACGAATGGCTCATCATCCAATACAATAGGGTGTGCTAACGACGTCCCATGCTAGATGATGGCACCAGTCAATGTTGTGGCTGTCTAAAGAGTTTGTAGCTCCATCGACTCTTTCAGCTCTACTGGGACAACCTAATGCACCTTGGGTTTGGGTGCTAGGGGGCAACGACTCTCTGGGGCTAATCACCTATGGGCTCCAGGTCTATCTCAGGCTGAGTCGCCACCTCTACCATGGAACTCTCTCATGTCCAAATAATTTGGCCGCACATTGAGCACAAACTCACAGTATACTTTTCTCAAAAAATACAATGGTACCTCATAATTATTACAAGGTGGATCATCAAAGACCATCCACCACCTCTCCCAAAAAATATTTTTCATCTGCACATTGGGACACCAATGTATGGGAAACCTCTTTGCATTAAGAGGTAATGACTAACCAGTTTTAGGATCAACAAAAAGAGCACATATTTCTTGTTTACTAATATTTTTGTTTTTGACTCCCTCATATGATAACCCATCAGCATAGAATTGACAACACCTATCCCTAAAGTTTCCCCATTTGGTAATTTGTGTGGAAACAGCTATGGCACCACTAGATAATGTTTTTAGGCTAGTGGCGAGGGATTTATGATGCTCAATTTTGGATGTTTTTAATTTATCAATCAGTTTATTGATTTTAGACGTATTTTGCCCTAACTGATTAATTAATTGCTCCTGTGTTTCAGATGTGCGGTCAAAAGGAGGAATTGGGGGTGTATCTTATGGGTTTTCAAAAGGTGCATTTTGTTGTTCTTGTTGTGGATTAAAAGAATCTGGTTTTTGAAACAAAAAATGAAAAAACCTAATCAAAATTAATAATTAAATTCAAAACGTAAAACAAATTGAACAAACAGGAAAGAAAGACAAAAATTAACAAAAACTAACCTTGATCCATAGTGTATGGAGGAGAAATGTGGCACCCCGTTCATGGTTTGGAGGAGAAATATAGCACCCCGTTCGTAGTTTAGCAAAGAAAATTAAAAAAAAAATGTAGTAAAAACACAGTTGTCACGGGAAAATAAGACCCAATTTTTTTATAAAAAAAAATTGATAGGTACTGCATATGTGGTCCTTTAGGGATTATTAGCACATACGCGCTCATTTTCCTATAAGTAGCACATACACGCTCATTTTCCTAAAGGTAGCGCATATGTGCTACCTTTTCTAGGCTCAGGAACAACGGACCTGAGCGCGTACACGGTGATTCCAAATTTTATAACTGCGTACGCACTGCTTTTTTTTCCATGTGTTTTTTGGGTGGTGTCCAGTTTTCTGACCACCATCTTTATGCACATACCCATTATGGAAAAGGATTTCATATCTTGTAAAAAATGGGATATGGTAGCAGTGGTCTTGTAGGCAAAAGAAAAGAAGGTATTGTAGAACCTATATAACTTCCTTCTCAAAATGCCAAAGACAAGACGAGACTAGATTTTGGACAGGACCTTCTGGTTTATAAGCAAGAAAGGAAAATAACACCTAAACAACAACAAGAAGAGGAAGTAGTCTACAAACAAAAAGAAGAGGAAGCAGTCCGCAAGCAACAAGAGGAGGAGAATACTCACAAACAAGAAGATCCTTCCTGCAAGAGAGAAGAAGCTACCCATAGTCTTTATGGACAAATCTTCAGATTACAAGCTTCTAGTGAGACAAACTCCAATGAGTGGGAGTGGGATTCGCATCATTATGAATAATCCTCTAAAGAATCATGTTATACAAAATATTTCGATGTTGATGCAGTTCACTCGTATGCAGGACAAATGTCAGAGTACATACCACTTGAATTAGAATCACAATCTATTGATTCTGACTATATCAAGGACAATCAGAGACTAATCAAGATAAGTCATTTTGAGAAGAGTAACATCATATATCAAGAAGTAACCATTGAAAACTTTAACTTTTTCATTATAACCCTTACTACCTTTGAGACTAACCAATCAAATGACTCTTTACCTTTGGTTCATCCAGATCTTATTGATTGGGAACAAAATGAATCCATTGAGATAGATTATTTTCGTAATGACTATGTTATTGCTCAATATCTCAATGTCATATAAACCAAAACATCTTCCACCAATGAATATGATAAGGTAGCTTCCAGTCAAGGAAGTCCATGCCAAGTCTCTCAGTTGCAAAATTAAGATAAATAAATCAAATATAAGATCTAATGGTGAAAACCATTTATTGGCAACATTCGATCGAGAAAAAGTAAAAAGAAAGGACGTATTCAATGGTCTTCAATATTAATTGAGTACTATCAGGAGAGGTCTTCAATATTGATTGAGTCAACAGAACTAGTCAACATTAGTACAAAAGCCAATCCAAAGATCATACATCCAACAACATTGAACTGTCAGGACAAGAGAAGCACGATTACAATGAATTTTTTAAAAAGAGAAATAAACTTTGCTTGGTCGTATGCGGATATGCTAGGGTTAGATCCAGATCTAATAATACACCATCTAAATGTCTCTCCTAGAGCTAAACCAATCAAGCATAAATTGAGAAAAATGTATCGTCACATACCTCTACCTGTAAAAACAGAACTGAAGAAACCATTAGATGTGGGGTTCATAAGAATAGTTGCCTATCTAGAATGGGTGTCAAACATCGTACATGTATTTAATACAAATAAAAGTATCAGGATGTGTACATATTTTAGAGATCTCCACAAAGTGTGTCCAAAATATGACTTTCCTTTGCCAAACATAGACATTATTGTGAATTTAATAGCTGGACATGCCATTTTTTCCTCTAATGGATGGTTTTTCAAGATATAATCAAATCAATATAGCACATGAGGATCAAGAGAAGATGGCTTTTACATATCCTTGGGGAAAATTTTGTTGGAACGTCATACCCTTTGGACTAAAGAATGTAAGTGCAACATATCAAAGAGAAATGATGACAATTTTTCATGACATGATGCATACATTCATGGAAGATTATGTTGATGAAATATTAGCAAAATAATTCACCAGAGAAGGACATCTTGAAATCCTAGATAAGATCTTTCAACGTCTAGAAAAATTCAAGTTTCTTCTGAATCCAAAGAAATATGCTTTCGGAGTCACATATGGTAAGCTTTTTGGGTACATCATTTCAACTCAAGCCATAAAAGTGGAACCAGCAAAGGTGAAAGCAATTATGTAAATGGAATCACCCAAGAATATCAGTAAACTAAGGTTGCTACAAGGATGATTATAGTCTATCAAAAGATTCATTGCTCAGTTGGTAGATTGATGTCATACATTTACTCATTTGTTGCACAAGAATGTTCCATTTAGATGAGATGACAAGTGTGAAGAAGCTTTCAACAAACTGAAAGAATATTTGATGAATCCACCTATTTTAATACCACCAATGGAAGGCAACTCTATATATCAGCTATAGAGGTATCATTAGGTATTCTTGTAGCACAAAAAGACCATGAAGGAAAAGTATTTATCTATTATATTAGCAGGACTTTAGTTTGGTACAAGCTCAACTATACATCTACTGAAAAGCATGTTTAGTTGTAGTGTTCACATCTCAAAAACTGTGACACTAGATATTGACACATTCACTCAAGCTAATAGCTAAGATAAATCCATTAAAATATCTTATCAGTAAAGCAACACTAACAGGGAGATTAGAAAAGTGGGTTATGGTCTTTGTAGGGAAGTTAAGTAGTAGAACAACTTCCTACACTAACCTTGAGAGGAGAGTAATGCAAAAACTTTTACAGATCATCACAATAGTTACAGAAAACAGAAATAGATATAATAACATTCAAACCATAACACAGTGATTTACGTGGGGAAAACCCTTTCGAGAGAAAAACCCCACACTCCAAAATTCACTCAATATATTATTACGCAATGAAAACATATTACAATACACTTGCAGAGCAAGCTCTTCACAAGAGTACCACTAATTAGAGATTCAGAGGTAACTCAATAGCTATAATACTCTTACACACAACCTCTATCTCATGCACCTCGCATATAGGAGATACAATACAATAAACTGTCAAACGATATTACAAAACCATGGGCTAAAACCACCCAATAAAGTGTAGCCGGCCTTATCTCTTTTCTAGATACCCTATGACGTGTCCCTCCCTTTTACAGTTCATTTTTGTGTCTGATACAAATTATATTTCCTATTTCAGGAGTACAAACTTTCGGAGGCCATAACTTGTGAACCGTGTGTCTGATTGACAAACCCTTTGAAGCGTCGAAAATCTCGTGAAGTGCTCTATTGCATCGTAAACGCTGCGCCACTTACACCCACTTTTCAGAGCATTTTGGGGCCTCTAAAGTCCTCAAAATTAAATTTAAACCTTTCATTGGACCCCTCCAAAATGTAAAATTTAATATCTTCAAAACTCATTGTGATCTTGCAACATAACTTTACTGGAATGCTTATCTAGCCAACCAGAAGCTTCAGGGAGAATTTCGCACCATTTCATTCTCAAATGAAAACTTACTATAGATAGTAGCTCATGTAAATGCAAGGTTGAGACACAATTTTCCCAACAAATCTCCCACTTGTCGAACACCTTGCAAGAGAAAAGAGAGTATCGACACAATGAATCAATTGCTAGGGGCCATGAGGCCTATAGACTCTGAAGACCATCTAAACTTATTTGTGCACACAACCTTAGTTAAAGAATCTACAACATTTATCAAAGTTTTAGACTTAACCAACTCCACCGTGTCATCTTCGACCATATCTCTGACAAAATGATACTGAACATCAATGTGCTTGGTTTGGGCATGAAATGTTGGGTTCTTAGCTAGGCAAATCGCACTCTAACTGTCACAACTCCTTGTTTTATTCCAATGTCTGAACACGGTCTCTTAAGACAAATGGCCTATTTACAAGCATGAGTAGATGTCATATACTCTGCTTTAGTAGTGGACAAAGCAACCATATCCTATCACTTACTCATCCAACTAATTCCACCACCAAATAAAGTAAACACATAAGCACAGGTGGATCTTCTGCTATCAATATCACCTACCCAAACTGAATCCACATAACCATGAATATCAAGAAAAATCATGTCTCCAACAGTATTACCATGATAACACAAAGAATACTTTGAGGTACCCTTCAAATATCTGAAGACTCTTTTGATTGCATCCCAATGAACTCTCCCAGGATTAGACATATATCTAGACATAACTCCCACTGCTTGGGCAATGTCTGGTCTAGTACAGACTGTAGACACCCAAAATTGTCCAGTCTAACTAAATAAATATTTTATTTAATTAATTATCTAAGCTTAATTCTTCTATTAATTAAATAAATCTTTATTTATTTAATTAATTCATTTATCCTCTTCTAGCCTTATTTCTCATTTAAATAAATATATTTATTTATTTAAATTATCCTTTTCCTAAATTAAATAAATATCTTATTTATTTAATTGATCCCTATTCCTCTATTAATTAAATAAATCTTTATTTATTTAATTAATTCATTAACCTTTTCTACCCATGACACATGTCATTCATCTCTTAATTCATACACTACCTACCCCTTTCATTATTTTATTATTTCTTTTACCTACCCTCTAATCATAGCCGACCTCCTTTTACACCTCCCAATCTTATCCCTCCATTTCATATTGTGTCTTCTATATAAGGAGATGCTTCCTTCATTATCAAACCCTAATGATGCATCCTAATGAATTTGATGCAATTGACTACACTACGATTTTACTTGCAACCACATTCCATTCTTTGTTGAGCTCTTGTGCATATAAAATCTGAGAGCAAATATATCAAGCAAGATCAATGGAGATAGGAAGAATGGAGATCCAAACCCTATTGGACATGTGATGGTATAATCTTTGTGATTTCATTTGATTTGCATTGTCTTAGGTAATCTTCATATGTTATGGTGGATCTTTGTTGTTGTTAGGCTAGGGTTTTGTGGTTGAATTCATTTAGCCTTTCAATATTGTTATTATCGTTATCCATTTTCACCATATACATTTTGGCACGCCCGGTGCGACTCTTGTCCCTTTTTGCATTTAACATCTTGTCGCAGATTTTGTGTTTGAAGTTGCAGATCTGACGTTTTCGGCAGTATTTTGATATTTTCGCGTCTGCGCACTTTCGGATCGCGTTTTTGATTTTCTGGCACGTCTGTGACCTCTGGAATCACGTCTGTGTTATTGGCAATATTTTATTTTGCAGGTTCCAGGAAAGCGCATTTGTGTTTTAAAGTCGTGTCTGAGCTGATTTTAGCCGTGTCTGTGTCCATAAGACGCGTCTACATTCTGTAGTTGCATCTGTGTCTCATAGAACCACGTCTGTGTCATGAAGTTACGTCTGTGTTGAGGGTAATTGCATCTATGTTCACCGGTTTCAAATTTTGGGTTTTTATTGATTCAGTTTTTCGGATTTTGCATTTAGGGTTTCAGATCTGGTTTATTTTGAGCTAACATTTTCAGATCTAGCTAACGAAATTGGTGCAGCTTGTCTTGAAGGCTAAATCGTTTGGTTGAAGGCCCCTATTTTCACAAAGTCTTTTGGGTTTAAAATTTACCTAACTTGTGTGCTTGCAGGAAGGGGTAATCATTTGAAACAATCCAAACTACTAATAAATCTTTGTTGCAGGTCCTTGGCAAGGATTTTTTGGATTTTTTTTCTATTGTGTGCCTTGTTTTCATAGACTAGCAAACACTTCAATTGGTGCACTAAAATTGAATCATTGTCTTTTGTGTCTTGAGCAGTAGGCTCTTTTTGTTTAATCTTTAGAGGGTCTGTCTTCCCGTGTGGTCATTAGGACTACTAGTGAGAAGAGAACGACCCAAATGGTAGCGAGGAAAACCCACCTCTTCCGAACCACTATAAATAGTTGTATTCATGGTGAAAACTATGAATAACGTGTGCTGATTAGTTCATACCGACACTATGTCTCCCCATAAAACCGTTTGATCAAATTTATTTGATCAATTGTAGGGCATAACCCCTACCGGCTGGGAGCCTTCTGTATTTACAGAGCTGAAAGTGTCACATGTATGGCCACACGAGCGGATGCCCTTACTAGCACCTTTTTGTTTTAGAAGCCCAAATCCTTCTAGTTGTTGGGGCAGGAGGTCGGACCTCTGGTAGCAGCCCACACACATACGGTTCTTAGTAGAGATACAAAATTTGCCACAAGGAGTTTTCGTGGGGACTGATGCTTGGCTGACCCGAGAAGTGAGTGCCGAGGGTGGAGCCAGTGAGGTCAAGCATCTAAGTATCTGCTCTGAATAGCGTAGCCTCGGGGGTAAAACCCCATGTGGGATCAACAACTATTGTCTTGGCCAGCCATAAGAATTGTGCTTGACTTATTTTAAACATTCAAAACATTCAAGACCAAACAGCAAAACATTGTGTCTTTTGTGTCTTCAAGTGTATGCAAAACATTTTTACATCAAACAACACACTTTTCTTGGAGTCATTTTGAGTCTAGACACTTGCAAACATTGAGTCCTCATCAACACTGTGTCCTCTTGTCACGAAAATCAATCAAACAGTCAAATTTGGTCACAACAAAATGACTTCACAGATTGGAAAAAATTGCACAAATTTTACAGAAACGCGTCTGTGTTGGACATAATAGCATATGTGTTGTATAGCCGCGTCTGTGAAGGGCAGAAACGCGTCTGTGTTCCAAGAGTCAACATTACACTTTGCGAAAAATCTCAGAAATGCGTCTGTGTTAAATAGAGTTGTATCTGCCTTAGGAAACCGCGTCTGTGAAGTATACAGGCGCGTCTGTGTCCAGAATTGAAAAAAACTGTTACAGTCCAGCAAACAAACACAGTCAGTTTCAGAATTCTTGAGCTTCCTAGGTCGTTTCTCCAGGGTTTCATTTAGCATTCAACCTGTCTTTGGGTCTCACAAAATCCATCATTGCTTTACACCTTACATTACATTCACATTTGTCTAAACTTGAGTCAAAAGGTCACTTGCTTGTCCTCATCATACTTTGTCAACACACTACATACAACAACACTTTGCTAAGCGGTCCCTCATCAAGGTTTCTTACCTTTGGGTCTCATTTGGTCTTACTTAGAGTCAAGGTCAACTTACCTCATCAAGAGAAACTATCCTCTCTTTGGAAGTCACACCTACTCTACTACATACATACTTGGTCTTACACTTTGGACATTGCAAGTACACCTCAGATTCATTTACATTCCATCCAACTCTTGGTCTTTCATACTTTTTCCATTTTTCATCTAGTCTCACACATCTCGGTCAATACCTAGTTCATGGTTGAAACCCGTCTTCAAAAATATAGGAGAGAAACTAAAGAGGCTCAAGAGTCCGCAAACATGAGTTCTTATGAGTATGACAATGATATCTTTTTCAATTCTGATCATACTACATTACCTGACATGGATGCTTATAGAAACATTCCAAATGTTGAGAACATGGACACTACAAACAACAATGCTACACACAATGACAATATGGACAACTTTTCCGTACATTCAGCAGATGTGGAAGAATCCATTATGAATCCCCATTTCAATCGATTGGTTGAGGAAATAATGAGGAGGGATAGACAATACTTCTTACAAATGATGGCACAAACTGGAGCCAAGATACCTCATGATTTTGACATTTCTCAAATAATGGAAAATCAACCTTTGCAACAACCTCACTCCAACATGGATCAAAGGAGACCTAATAGTGGAGGAAATAGAGGACCACATATGGTACCTGAATCACCATTAGCTTTGCTTCGAAAACTAGAGGTCCCACATACACATGGTCAAACATATGATACTCACCTTCGCAGACCATTATGGAAGACTTATGGAGAGAAATATGTTTAATCACATAGCAATGCTAAGGATCAACCACCAAAGCAATTGGATATTCAAAGGCATGCTCAAAATTTGGACACAAGGAAACCCCGCGTCAAATTTGGGGGCAATACATTAGAACATGACATGCTTGTAGAGTATGGTATACATGCACAAAATAGATATGGTGTTCCTCAACATGAATCTATACCAAGTGGTCCATATATGCAGCATCACTATAGACCTCCTCCATATGAACATGTGTATGATCAATATCATCCATATATGCAACATGCTCCTCCTCCAATGGGTACCTCAAACATAGGATATGGTCCAAGAAGTCAATCTCCACCTAAGAGAAATTTGGAGCAACAAATCAAGGACTTACAAAAGAAAATGGAGGACATAAATACACCAAAGCCAACATACACAATGAGAGACATATGTCCTTATCCATTTGACAAGAGCATTCCAATGCCTCCTTTTCCTACACACTTTGTGACGCCTAAATTTGATAAGTATAGAGGAAAAGGGGATCCTAAGGCACACATAAGATAGTTTTTCACAGCTTGCATTGAGATAGCAGCAGAAGAGACATATTTGATGAGATTATTCCCATAGAGCTTAGGTGATCAAGCTATGGAATGGTTCTCCCAACTTCCACCTGGTATTAAGTCATGGGGTGATCTAGTAGAGGCATTTATCCAACATTTCTCCTACAACATAGAGACAGACATATCAGTCACTACTTTGTGCAACACCAAGCAAAAAGAGGGAGAATCTTTTGCATCATTCTTACAAAGATGGAGAAATCTAGCCAGCGGATGCTCTTGTGAAATTCCACAAAAACAAATGGTAGAAATGTTCACCCAAAATGATAACAAAGATATTGGCTATGATCTAAGAAAAGCCTGTTTGTCCACCTTCAAGGACGTTATTGAAAAAGGCTTAGCGACAGAAAAGGTCCTAATTGAACAAGGAGTCATCAAGATATTCAAGGAAAACAAAGATGACTTTAAAGGAAAAGACAAGCCAAGATTTTGTATTAAAAACAAGAACACAGTCAATGATGGTGTTGTTGATGCCAATACAGTGCGACCCAAATTCATTTTTTCTGGATCAAGTTCTACAAACAATCAAGCAAATACTCAAACAACTTCCAGATCACGAAGGAAGTACACTCCATTGGGAGAACCACTTGAGTCAGTTTTCAAGAAGCTTGTGGCAAACAAGGTAATCACAGTTCCAGATTTTCCTCCATATGAACCAAAGGTTAAACCAAATTGGTGGAATGATGATGAGTATTGTGAATTTCATAAGAGCAAGGGTCATAAAACAAGAAATTGTCATCGACTGAAGAACATCATACAAGATCTCATTGATAGAGGTGACATTGAGATTGAGGGACATTCGTCTAATCAAGAACATGAGATGTTTAAGGAACCATTCCCAAAACATGACAAGGGAAAAGCTAAAGCCACAGAGGATCAAACCAACTATACCAGAGCATCTTATAACTATGATTCAACTATCAATCACATCTCGATGGACAATTATGTCTCTACCATTATCATCAAGGAAAAAGCGTCTGAGAATTCTACTCGGAGACCCAAAATTGTCCTAAAAGGTGTTGGATCTTCTTCTAAACCTACCTCTAAATGTCATGTTACAACTCATCGAGGTAAAATCACTTTTCAAGGTGCTCTGACTAAAAACACTGCTTCTTCATCAACCAAACCTGAGTATGACCTTGTAGAACAACTAGGGAAGACACCCGCGCTTATCTCAATCCTTGAACTATTATGCATATCTCCCGCACACAAAGCCATTCTTGACAAAATCTTGAGAGACACTGCCATTCCTACTAATCTGAACGAGGACCAATTTCAAGCCATGGTGGGATACCTTTCCATTCCACACTCCCTTACTTTCATAGAAGCCGATGACACCTCCGTAAGTCAGCCACATAATGCACCATTACACATTGAAGCTTTCATACACAAACATCGAATAAAAAGAGTCCTGATAGATGGAGGAGCAGGTCTAAACAT
This sequence comes from Cryptomeria japonica, assembly GCF_030272615.1. NCBI lineage: Eukaryota > Viridiplantae > Streptophyta > Pinopsida > Cupressales > Cupressaceae > Cryptomeria > Cryptomeria japonica. The sequence goes on along the minus strand of NC_081410.1, from coordinate 565,917,092 downwards.
TTGCACATTAAGCACTATTACACAATTGGGATATTCTGATAAAGCCTTGAATTCTACAAACAAAATCACCATCAAGGCATATGACGATGAAGAGCATTCATCCAAGGGCACAGTTACCTTACCTCTCAGAGTTGGGCCAGTTACAAAGGATGTGGTTTGTCAAGTCCTGGATTTAAATCTCACTTATAACATATTGCTAGGATGCCCTTGGATCCATGAAATGAGGGCAGTCCCATCCACATATCACTAATGCATTAAGTTTCCTCATAATGGCGTGGAAGTAACAGTTAATGGTGATCCAAATCCATTCATATACTACAATAACCTGAAATCAAAGACTAAGACCATCATTCCCAGTAATCATGAGGTTGTTCCTTCCTTGGCATACATTGATCCTGAGTCATTAAAACCTTCGATATCAAAACAAGGTGAGCTTAAAGACAAGTTTCAAGACAAGGGCATGGGGGAATATACTTTAAATCAGACCATGTACTTACGACAAGTCATGAGTTCCCCAAAAGAATATGGAAGACCTCATCCTAACAAGCAAATCTCCATCATGATGCTCAAATGGGACCCTACTACCTTTCAAAGATGGGGTGAACTAGAAGAGGAAGATTTATACCAAATTCTTTTCAGAGACAATGAAGAGGAAACACAAGATCACATCAATCTACCATGTGAGAAATATGGCAAAGGCTTCAAAATTCTACAAAAATTCGGGTATGATGGAAAAAGCCCTCTGGGGTTACGAAAGGAAGGCATCATTGAACCTTTACAACCTGAATTGACTTTCAAGAAGGAATGCTCAAAAGGACTTGGTTTCTTAACTCCTAAGGTCCACACCCAAAGGACAGAAGAAGCCTTGCAAATCAAAGCTACCAAAATGCAACAAGAGGATCGCTATTCCACAGATTCTAATGAATGGGAATGGGGTTCAGACAAGTCTTCCAGTGACTACGAGCTCACTGAGATATTTAGAGAGCCAGATGAACCCATAGAAGAAGAGGAATTTTATAACAAGTTTAGAGTTGGTCAAGAAACAACCCATGAGGAGTCTACACAGTCCTTGTCTCAAGGTTCTAGGTTGAAATCACATAGGATGAAAACACCTGTCCCAGAGTGCGCTACTAGTGATGATAATTTGGATTCGCTCGCGATCGAGACTAATGAGGAGAGTGCCATCGATGACCTCGATAATTACCTTGACATACCCGAATATAACTACATCTTTACTCTTAGCTCCGCTAACTTCGAAGACATTAACGGCCTTCCCCTTGTTCACCACCAACTCATTGACTGGGATCATGAAGGACCTGCACAGTTTGACACATTCCAAAACGATGAAGCTTTTATTGACTACCTGGGGATACGGGATGATCTTCCCCCTAGAGACCATAAAGCGGGATACACTATAGAACTCAATAGCATGGCATATTTTGGTGAGGGTGTCGGACCTTCCAGTCGCAAAAATGTGAAAATAAGAACAAATCAAGGGTCTTATGGCGAAAACCACACTATGGCGTTGTCTGATCCCAAAAAAGTAAAAAGAAAGGATGTATCTGAGGGCAAAAACCTCTCCAAGGCACCCGAGGATGGAAGGCTCGACATTCTTCCAGCATCATATGAGGAAAAGTCATCCATGTTGGTAGAGGAGACTATCAAAACAAACATTGGTACAGAAGAGGTTCCACACAACATATTCCTAGCTCAATCACTGACAGAGTCCGAAAGGTCAAAATTCATAAGTTTCTTCAAAGAATGACAAATCAACTTTGCCTGGTCATACGCTGATATGCCTGGATTAGATCCAGATTTGGTAATGCATCATTTGACAGTCAAACCGGGGGCAAAACCAGTAAAACAGAAATTAAGAAAAATGCATCCGCAAGTGGCATTACTAGTCAAAGTAGAACTTGAGAAGTTATTCGATGTCGGATTCATACGCCCGATCGATTATCTCGAATGGATCTCCAACTTAGTGCCTGTCAGTAAACCAGATCGCAGCATCAGAATTTGCACAAATTTCAGATACATCAACAAAGCTTGTCCAAAGGATGACTTCCCATTACCAAATATTGACTTGATTGTTGATCTCACAGCAGGTCATGAAATGTTATCATTGATGGATGGATTCTTTGGTTATAATCAAATAAGAATCACACTCGAGGATCAACATAAAACATCATTTACTTGTCCGTGGGGAACTTTCTGCTGGAATGTCATGCCTTTCGGACTAAAGAATGCAGGTGCGACATATCAAAGAGCCATGACTACTATCTTTCATGATCTCATGCACGTAACCGTGGAAGATTATGTTCATGACCTCTTGGGAAAATCAATAGACAGAAATACACATTTGGACATACTTTCAGTCGTCTTTGATCGGTTGGAAAAATACAAAGTAAGATTAAACCCCAAGAAATGTGTCTTTGGAGTAACCTCCGGGAAGCTCCTAGGATTCATTGTATCCAAAAGAGGAATTGAAGCTCATCCAGCAAAAGTCAAGGCCATCTTGGAAATGCAACCACCAAGAAATATCAGTCAACTTCGATCCTTACAAGGAAGACTCCAGTCCATCCGAAGATTCATCACACAATTGGCAAATAAGTGTAATCCTTTTCAGCACCTACTACATAAAAACATCAAATTCAAATGGGATGATAACTATCAACAGGCTTTCCAGACACTCAAAGATTATCTTCTAAATCCACCAGTTCTGATGCCATCAGTTCCAGATCAACCACTGTTATTATACATTTCAGCTACTCCAACAGCATTGGGGGCACTCTTAGCGCAACAAATTACTGAGGGCAAGGAAAAAGCAGTATATTATATCAGTCGCACATTGGTGGGATATGAGCTAAACTACACACCAATTGGGCATGCATGTCTCGCTGTGGTCTTTGCTTCGCAGAAATTACGACATTACATGCTAAATCATAAGACTAAGTTAGTTGCAAGAATAGACCCATTGAAATACCTTCTCAATAAGGCAACACTTACTGGGCGACTGGCCAAATGGGTAATGATCCTGAGTGAATTCGACATCAAGTATGTAGACAGAAAAGAAATAAAAGGACAAGCCATCACAGATCAATTAGCAGATGCTCCCATGATAGATGATGTTCCTCTAAGTTCAGAATTTCCAGACGAATCCATTTTGACAATGTCACATGCCAAGCCATGGCAACTGTACTTCGATGGCTCATACACATAGCATGGGGCAGGAGCTGGCATCCTCTTTATAACTCCTCAAGGGGATTCTATACCAAAATCATACCGCTTATCATTTCCTTGTACTAACAATATAGCGGAATATGAGGCATTAACAATAGGATTACGAATTGCAGTTCAATGGAAGATCCAGGAACTTCGTGTTTTTGGGGACTCTCAACTTGTCATCCGTCAAGCAACTGATGATTACCAAACAAAAGATGAAAAATTAATGCCTTATAAACAAATGGTGGATGACTTGAAACAACACTTCACAAAGATAGATTTTGAGCAGATACCAAGAGAGCAGAATCGCGCCGCAGATGCCATGGCTACAATTGCTTCCCTGATTGATTTACCTCCAAATGAGACCCGCTATGAGTTCTTGGTGAATAACCTTTTGGTCCCTTCATATGAGATCATGCCTACTGAGACGATATGCATTGTTGGTCCCGAATCCCAGTTATATGGTTCCATTTTCACATACCTATGTGACAATACTTTACCTCTTGCTCTATCAAATAACCAACGTCGCACTTTCATTTGCCAATCCTTTCGATATGTCATTTTAGCTGATATCCTATACCGACGAGGTCTAGATGGCACTCTTCTTAGATTTTTAGAAAGCAATGAAGCTCAGATTGCGTTACGGGAAGTGCATGAAAGGATATGTGGTCCACATGCTAGTGATCCTACCTTGGCCAAGAAACTCATCAGGACTGGATATTATTGGCCCAATATGGAGAAAGACTCATATTAGTTTGTCAAGAAATGTAAGCAATGTCAAATTCATGGAGACCTCATACATGCACCAGCGCAAGAACTTCAACCACTTGCGTCTCCTTGGCCGTTTTGTCAATGGGGACTCGATCTCATAAGCAAGATTCACCCTCCTTCTTCCAATGGTCATAAATTCATTATCACTACCATAGAGTATTTTACAAAATGGATTGAAGCCGTGCCTCTCACACAAGTTACTGGAAAATAGATTGCTACATTCATCCTTAACTATATCATTTGTCGATACGGTATTCCTGTTTCCATTATCACTGATAACGGGCGTCCCTTCAAAAATCAGGATGTTCGTGAACTCTGTGACCGCTTCCATATCTCCCATCGTTTCTCCACACCATATTACCCCCAAGGTAATGGCCAAGTTGAGGCGTCTAATAAAACAATCCTTAAAATCCTTAAGAAGACAGTCGATGATGCTGGTCGTAATTGGCATATCCAACTTAATCCTGCACTTTAGGCCTACCGCACAAGTGTCCACACACCTATAGGAGCTACACACTATTCACTTGTCTATGGTACTGAAGCCATCTTGCCTATTGAGGTCAAGCTACCCTCTTTACGGGTTTCTTTGCAAAACATCATCAGTGATGAAGACTATAGGGTCTCTCGCTTACAAGAGCTGGAACTATTGGATGAACGAAGACAAACTGCTTTTAATCATCTCAAAGCTTACCAACAATGAATGAGTCGCAGCTACAATCACAAAGTCAAGCCTCGCACATTTGAGGTAGGGGACTTAGTTCTCATAGAAAATCCTAAAAATCAACAAGACAGAGAGAAGAAGGGCAAGTTCAAACCAAACTGGCTTGGTCCCTACATTATTACAGCAGCATATGGATCTGGTGCATATCAGCTCTCAACTACAGAAGGTGAACCTTTGGAGGATCCTATCAACAGCATGCACCTTCACAGGTTCTACACATAGCTCTTTGGAATATCCTAATTCAAAAATACAAAAAAATTATAAAACAAAAAAATCATTACTTGGTGAAAACCTGGCAAACAGGCGCCTTGTGACACAAAAAACATTGAAAAATCGAAAAAAGTAAAGAGAAATAATTTCGTCCAATGGTGAAAACCACTTTGGTGGTGCCCTGGGCAAGTACCATGGTGAAAACTGGGTCACCAGTGCCATGCGTAGAGACATTGCTCCTCCCTCCTTCAGGATTCACTTTCATCCCTTCACTTTGCACACACTCACAACCTATTCGTTCATAATAAACATACCCATTCCCATCATGGCTTGTTATTGATCTACCCAAGATTGGTTAGCCATTCATAATAAACCTCCCTTTTCATCCCTTTCCATCCATAATAAATCAGATCCTATCTATGGCTAAGGCAAAATCCTATGTCTAGTAATGGGTGTGGAACTAAGAACATCACATGTTTCGAGGAGTACAGTTTCTTCCAGCTTCCTTCAGTCTATCCGCACACAATCCGCAATAAAGTTTCATCTTCTCCACAATAAAGTATCAGTTTCATGGATTCAGTCAGTTTTAGATGAGACACAATAGCAACAATGGGCTTCAACAAATCAAATCTTTCAACAGACTCAGACAACATATGGTTCAGTGCTATCTATCCATTTTGTGAAAGTAAACATTGTGACCACAATCAAATAAGACTTATACAAGTGACAAGAGACACTAAACTTGATGACTACAGTGGATGATGGTGTCGAGTCTTGGTTTTCTTTTGATTTTATCTTTTGGTGACATGTCTTTTAGCTTTTCCAGGATGTCTCCGACTAGAGATTCTATCTCCAAGATGTCTTTGACTAGAAAGGCGAGGATGGGGTATCGTCACCTATTTGTATTTGTTGTCTGTGGATTGTCTCTTAGTAATGCTATGACTTGTCCAAGGATATGAGGACACTGTGAGTCTAGTGTGAACTGGGGCATTCTTTGTTTGTGACTGTCTTATCTCCATGCAAATAGGTACAATGACTTTCTGGGTCGAACATATGCCTCGATTGTCATAAGCTATTTTTCCATAATAAAGCTCAATGATGATAATGCACAAGAAGCTCTTTCACTTTCATATCTTCTATCTTCCATCCCCCTTTCTTGATTGACCTCCATTATCCTTCTTGAGTCTTCATAGCCTGCTATCACATGACTGAGTATAATGACACACCAAAAAACATTTGCATTTCATGTAGTTGCACCTGCATTACCACATATAAGTATTTCATACATAGATATAGATATCACAACTACATCACATCCTGCACATAACACTTGTTAGCACAATTTACATTTGCATTATCATATTCATTTGCATTACATACATTCACATTTGCATTGGCATAACATATAAAACATAAAAGAACAAATATTGCATTGCATCATATACATATTTGCATCCATATCATAAGCATACATCATAAGAGCATCTCATCACATAGGTACACATGCATATAGCTACTGTAAAGATGAATTATCTCATATATATAATCATAAAAGTGTCATGATACAATGATGTCAAAATCATATGGCTACAAAAGCACCCGCAGGTGTCTACATCATCATACAAAAATGGTACAAAACTGATACATAGGGAGCCCTCTACGGCTATGATGAACTCCCTCCCTCAGAGCCGCCTGGCCTCAATGGAATCTGAGCCCCTGCAGGACCTGCCCCAGGATCATCTACCTATCTCCTCTATCTGGTGGTGGTGGAGGACCCATAACCCCACCACTCGATGCCTGTCTCCTCCGGCTCCCTCCCGTAGCGGTCGCTGTAGGTGACGGTCTCTGGAAGCTCCTCGCCCACTGATCTGCTGGCACTACACCATAGTAGAGATCTCGCCAGTAGGCAATCTCCTCCCCTGCCCGCAGGACATAAGCATATCCTGTCCCTGTGTCCTCCACTGCCTGTCTCCCGGCCCTCAGTGCTGTCTCAGCCTCTGTATAACGCTGAATAGCCTGATCCCGCTCCCGCTTAGTATCTCTAAGCCTCCTCCTGAGCTGATCCCTCTCCCTCTCCAACTCTTGGATCTCATCTACCTATCCCTGGCAGATCTCCCTCGGCTCTATCAGCTCATCCTCCTCTGCATCAGCCCCCTCTGCCTCTGCCTATAGCTCCCCCTGTACGGGTGCCTGCCCCTATGCCTGTGCCTGTACCTGTACTGGTGCCTATACTGGTACCTGTCTTTGTCCCTATCCCTGTACCTGTACCTATCTAGCACCCTGTGCTGCTGGCACCTGTAGCGGCAATCCACCGCGACCCCTCACCGCCCGAACCTATCTCTCCTCACCACCCTCCCTCCGAGGTGCAACCCTCCTCTCTCCAACTGCTCCCCTCCTCCTCCATCGGCCTCTACCCCCATCACCTCCACCATCATCATCCTCTCCACCCCCATCTCCATCCAATGGCTCTCCCGGATCCATCAACCATGGGAAGGGATGCTCTGCCCAGTATGCTATGTACTCAACATCCATGCCAGCATCCTCAATCTCTGGCCACATGTCCCAGGGTAGGGGCATCATCTCTACCAGCTGTGTAACTGCTTAATCATATGACAGCAAGGGCCCAAACTATGCCTGATCTCTGACAGTCCGTGCATACATGCCTGAGCCCCGTGGCATCCTCTGAATCCTGCCAAACTGTCGGCCAACCCTGTCCACTAGCTGCCTCTCCAGCACATAGGGCGTCCGCCAAATCAGATACCTACTCTGGAAGGTGTAAGGGAGCTCAACTACATTGTCCTCCCACTGCTCGCATCCCAGATATGGCCTCCATATGACCACATCAATATCGTCTATCACCCATCGCCAGTGCTCCAACCTGTCTATCCGTGGCTGCGACGTGATCATATCATATAAGTGCACAAAGCTGCGTCCATGTCCCCTGCCTCTGAAGTGTATTAGCCTCATCACTGGCAGATGCTCATAAGCCCATACCTGCAGCAATGTCACCCCATAGCCCAATCCCACTGATCCATGGTATACGAACTGATGCAGCTCATAATAGAGGTGTGCCAGCACGCACGGTCCCCAAGCATATCTAGTGTGTTGTGTCACCAGTGTCTCCAGTGCTCCTCCCCAACCCACATCCAACCCCCGTGTCACCCTATCCAGACACAGAAACCCACTAATCGCTCCTACTACCACTGTTGGCAGCGCTAGCCCTGTGGCTGTCATGATGTCCCACGCCACGTGTCCTGCCCTCATCTCCAATCCTGGGTCCTGAAATACTCATCTCAAGGCCTCCCTGTCTCCATCTTGATCATATGGGATCAACTCCCCATCGATCGGTATCCTCAGTATCCTATATACATCCTCAAGGGTGACTGTCATCTCACCCATCGGCAAATGAAAAGTACAGGTCTCGGAGTGCCATCTCTCCACCAGCGCAGTCAACAGTCCCATGTTCACCCAAAACTCAGGCACATACAGAACGTGTCTCAATCCCATCTCCTTAATAGCCACTTGGTCCTTGAAGGACAACTCAGGTCGCAACCTCTGAGTAGATGGGAATCTCTCCCATGACTCCAGCATCGGCAAATACTCCTAGAGTCAAGCAAATCACTCATGTCAGTCATAGTGGCATTCCCTATTTATCACAAAATGCTACTTTTTATCTAAATGCATATGGCTATCTATCCTAGTGACACTCACTGTTCATCACAAAGTGTTGCTTCTATCCTAGTGGTACTCCCTATTCATCACAAAGTACTACGTGTGTGACACTCACTGTTCATCACAAAGTGTTACTTACGTTTGCACTCCCTGTTCATCACAAAGTGCTGCTCGTTTTTTAGTACTCCCTGTTCATCACAAAGTACTCTATCTTGGTACTCACTGTTCATCACAAAGTGCCTTGATCTATCCTAGTCTTCCCTAGAGGACCTGCTTGAGTGTATCCTCTCAGCAGCTTATCCAATCGACAGCGTATGTTCATCACAGAACTGTCGATTTGACCTAGAAGACAAAACTAAACACAAACGCGCTTACCTAACATAAACGCATTTGAAGACAGCACAGATGCGCCTGAAAAACATAGACGTGCCTATGCTCTGCACAAACACGCCTGGGCAACATAGACGTGCCTTCTTGGCACAGATATGACTGACCATCACAGACGTGGCCGCATTTGACACAGACGCGGGTTCAAACACAGACGCGCCTGTCACAAACACAAACGCGTCTCGCGAGCACAGACGCGCCTGGCACCAACGCAAATGCACCTAGACATTTTTGGACACTTTTTGGACCCTATTCTAAGCGCATTTATTTCTCTATCTAGCATGCATTAATGACAAAATTAAATGCGTTGAAGTACGAGGAGGTTTGGTGGTACTTATCGGCTCTCCTACCTCTGCTGGCCTCTGAAATCAGTGAACGCGGTCGAATCTATGAATGAAGGCCATCGTTGTTGACTACTGCTGCTCTATTTTCGCTCTGCACTCTGCTCTCATGGATGTGTAGATGACAATGAGGATGTATTTTCTCTCGTGGTCTATCTTATAGACTACCCCTCGCCTTCGTCTCCCGAGTCAGTCTTCATTATCCCGTGACTTTGTCACTTTATCCGACCCTTCCATTCTAGCCTTTCTTTCTTATCGAGAGATTGTCTGCAATCTTTTCAGACACATTTTCATCCAATCTCTCGAGGGGGCATATCATTCCCATCTTGGGGCAACTCTGTATCAGTTCATATTATCTTCTTTGAAACAACACGACAAGCCGCATTGTCTCAAAGAGGGCCAAAATGTAGACACCCAAAATTGTTCAGTCTAATTAAATAAATATCTTATTTATTTATTTAATTATCTAAGCTTAATTCTTCTATTAATTAAATAAATCTTTATTTATTTAATTAATTCATTTATCCTCTTCTAGCCTTATTTCTCATTTAAATAAATACATTTATTTATTTAAATTATCCTTTTCCTAAATTAAATAAATATCTTATTTATTTAATTGATCCCTATTCCTCTATTAATTAAATAAATCTTTATTTATTTAATTAATTCATTAACCTTTTCTACCCATGACACATTTCATTCATCTCTTAATTCATACACTACCTACCCCTTTCATTATTTTATTATTTCTTTTACCTACCCTCTAATCATAGCCGACCTCCTTTTACACCTCTCAATCTTATCCCTCTATTTCATATTGTGTCTTCTATATAAGGAGATGCTTCCTTCATTATCAAACCCTAATGATGCATCCTAATGAATTTGATGCAATTGACTACACTTCGATCCTACTTGCAACCACATTTTGTTCTTTGTTGAGCTCTTGTGCATATAAAATCTGAGAGCAAATATATCAAGCAAGATCAATGGAGATAGGAAGAATGGAGATCCAAACCCTATTGGACATGTGATGGTATAATCTTTGTGATTTCGTTTGATTTGCATTGTCTTAGGTAATCTTCATATGTTATGGTGGATCTTTGTTGTTGTTAGGCTAGGGTTTTGTGGTTGAATTCATTTAGCCTTTCAATATTGTTATTATTGTTATCCATTTTCACCATATACACAGACCATAGCATACATCAAACTTTCAACTGCACTTTGGTAAGGCACTCTTCTCATGTCTTCCATCTCTGATGGGGATGTAGGAAAATCTACAACAGATAATTTTATCCCAATTGTAAAAGGAACATACAATGGTCTACAATCCTGCATGTTGAACCTCTATAACACTAAATTCACATACTTGCTCTGGCCTAGCCATAGCTTTCTATTCACTCTATCTCTTTTGATTTACATCCCAAGAATGAGTTTTGTTGCACAAAGATCTTTCATTTCAAATTTAGCAGCGAGTTGAGACTTAACTTCTGAAATCATACATTTCCCTTTACTGATGAATAACATATCAACAACATACAATGCAATGTATAGGAAATGAACACCATCAGATTTATAATAAACATAGTGATCTGATTTAGATTGCTCAAATCCCAAACTCAACACATATGTATCAAATTTTTGGTATCACATCCTAGGACTCTATTTGAGGCCATACAGGGATTTCTTTAATTTACAGACCAAATTACATTTACCTTTCACCACATAGTGCTCCGGTTGTGTCATATAAATATCCTCCTCTAAATCACCATGAAGGAAAGAAGTTTTCACATCCATTTTCTCAACCTCTAAATCATAAGCAACATCAATAGAAAGCAAAAATCTAATGGATGTCATTTTTGCAACAAGAGAAAATATCTCACCATAATCAACACCCTCAACCTGAGAGTAGGCTTTTTCAACCAACCTTTCTTTATAGTTCTCAATGCTTCCATCTGAACCAATATTTTTCTTGAACACCCATTTGCAACCAACAAGCTTCTATACTTCAGGCAATGGTACAAGATCCCATGTATCATTATTTTTCAAAGCTGTCATTTCTTCTTCCATAGAAATCTTCCAGGATTCTACATCATTCATACTTAATGCCTCTTCTACATATTTTGGTTCATCCATATTAGTATTCAAAGCAAAAATACATATCCAATCATCAAGTGAATACCTTTCAGGTGGTTGTCTATGTCTTGTAGACCTTCGAACAAGCTAAGTTGGAGGTTATTCCTCCTCTTTTGAAGATTCTGAGCTCTCCTCAACTTCTTTCCTATCTAGGGGTCTTGATTCAACTCTTTTAGGTGTAGAAGGGACTTGAATCGCATCTTCCTTTTTAGTATATTCTGGCTGCAATATAATAAGAGACTTAATTTCTCTAAAAATAACACTTCTAGTATGAATTACCTTTTGTGCAACATGGTCCCAAAGCTTGTATCCTTTCACACCATAATTGTACCCAATGAAGATACATTTCACAACCTTGTTATCCACCTTTGTCTTCTTCACATGTACATATGCATCCCAACCAAAAACTCTAAAATGTCTCAATAAAATCTTGTGACCCGACCATGCTTCCCTAGGCATTTTATCAACAAGGGTTGATGTAGGAGACCTATTAATTAGGTAGAAAGTAGTGGCAACAACTTCAGCCCAAAACTTTTGTTCTAGACCAGTACCACGCAACATACTCCTAGCCTTCTCCATCAGTGTCTTGTTCATTCTTTCTGCAACTCCATTCTATTGTGGAGAATACGGAGTTGTCTTCTGTCTGTTAATGCCACGGTCTTTACACAATCTATCAAAATAATTAGAGAAAAATTCACCACCATTATCAACCCTCAAACATTTAATTTTCTTTCCTATCTGCAACTCAACCATTTATTTCATTTTTTTAAATCGACTGAAAACTTCATATTTACTCTTTAGAAAATATACCCATGTCCTTCTACTAAAATCATCAATAAATGAAATATAATATGTGGATTTTTCAATCGAAGGAACATCTACAGGACCAAACACATCAGAATGAATAAGATCCAAAACACCACAAGTTTTATGAGAACTCGAGTAAAACTGAACGTGGTTTTGTTTTCCATTAATGCAATACTTACAAAAATCAAATTCAAGATTACAATAATTCAAACCTTCAACAAGGTTTTTATTTTTCAAGTTCCTTATACCCTTTTCTCCAATGTGGCCAAGCCTCTAGTGCCATAACATAGTCTTCTCTGCAGGTAATTTTGCTTCAGAAGAAAGAGCACCCTTAGGTACCCAAAAGCCATTTCCATTTGCTAAAGGTGAAACCCTCAAATATTCCACAAATTTACTTTTTATAGAAGTACTATTACACTCAGCGGTGTATGTGTCTAGCTTATACAAAGTGTCAAACCTGATACCTGTAGTAATTACCATAGCACCCTTAATCATCTTACATCCTGTTCCAGAAAAGACTATCTACACACCCACATCTATCTGTTTGCTCCTAGATAACAGATTTCATTTTAAACTAGGGATATGCAGCACACCATTAATCTTTTTTATTGTACAATCAAAAAACCTGATTCTAACTTTACCTCGGCCAACAATGTCTAAATGTGAATCATCACCCAAGTACACCTTAGCTCCATTAAATTCTTCATATTCAGAAAACCAATCTCTATTGGCAGTCATATGAAAAGATGCACCTGAGTCAACTAACCAGGCATCATTACCTGCATGAGTCGCCAAAGCTGCAATAAATGCATCACCATCTTCCTTCTCAAACTCAGAATTAGAATCAATCTTCTTCTTTTTCTTCTCCTTTTCTTCTTTGTAGTCCTTACGGATGTGACCTGGTTTACCACAATTCCAGCAAATGAATTTGGACTTTCTAGGAGATTTCGATCTCCCTCTCGATTTGGACTTATCGTGCTTCTCATTCTTCTTGCCTTTCTCCTTAGGTCTTCCATGAACAGTTAGGCATTCCTTTGAACTGTGGGATACCTTCCTTCACATCTCTTCACCAAGTAGGGCACCCACCACATCTTCTGACTTCAAAATAATAGAAGTACTACTGATAGCTATAACAAGAGAATCCCAAAAATTACTCAAAGAACAAAGTAAGATCTGGCATTTCTCCTCTTCGTTCATCTTAACATTGATAGATATTAATTGAGCCACCAACATATTGAATGCTTCTAGGTGGTCTGAAACTCATCCACCCTCTTCCATCTTCAAGGAATACAATTTCTTCCTCAAGAAAATTTGATTACATAAAGATTTTGCTTGATACATTTCACCAAGCTTAGTCCATAGCTTCTTTGCAGTGTTTTCTTTGTGGATATTGATCAGAATAGAGTCTGCTAGGCATAGTCTGATTAGAACCTTGGCTTTTCAATCCATAACATCATATTGAGCCACCGCAGTAAGATATGAAGACCTTTGGACATTCGCATCAACAGCAACTCATAGATCTCAATCTATTAGCAGATCTTCCATCTTCAGCTTCCACATCTCAAAATTTGTTCCATTAAATTTCTCCGCCTCTATTTTCCCTAAGGAACTTGCCATATGAAAATTCCTGCAACAAGATCAAAAAGTGTCTTCTGCAAAAGCTCCCACTCAAATCTAGATTAGTTCAAAAAACTCAACAACCCACAACTGAAACCAAAGGTGATCAAGCTCTGATAACAGTTGTAAGGAAGTTAAGTAGCGGAACAACTTCCTACACTAACCTTGAGAGGAGGGTAATGAAAAAACTTTTACAGATCATCACAATATTTATAGAAAATAGAAATAGATATAATAACATTTAAACCTTAACATAGTGATTTACGTGGGGAAACCCTTTCGGGAGAAAAAACCCCACACTCCAAAAGCCGCCCAATATATTATTATGCAATCAAAACATATTATAATATACTTGCAGAGCAAGCTCTTCATAGGAGTACCACTAATCAGATATTTAGAGGTAACTCAATAGCTATAAGACTTTTACACACAACCTCTATCTCACACATCTCATATATAGGAGATACAATGCAAGAAACCATCAAACAATATTACAAAACCATGGGCTAAAACCACCCAATAAGGTGTAGCCAACCTTATCTCCCTTCTAGATGCCCTATGACATGTCCCTCCCTTTTACAGCTCATTTATGTGTCTGATACAAATTTTATTTCCTATTTCAGGAGTACAAACTTCTGGAAGCCATAACTTGTGAACCGTGGGTCCGATTGACAAATCGTTTTAAGTGCTCTATTGCCTTGTAAATTTTTAAGGAATTTAGGGGCCTCTAAAGTCCTCAAAATCAAATTTAAACATTTCATTAGACCCCTCAAAAACAAAAATCTAATATCTTCAAAACCAGTTGTGATCTTGCGACATAACTTTACCGGAATGCTTATCTAGCCAACCAAAAGCTTCAAGGAGAATTTCGCACCATTTCGTGCTCAATTGAAAACTTACTATAAATAGTAACCTTATGTAAATGCAAGGTTGAGACACCATTTTCCCAACAGTCTTGAGTGAATTTGATATTGAATATGTAAATAGAAAAGCTATGAAGGGCCAGGTGATTGCAGATCAACTAGCTGAAGCACCATTATGTGATGACAATCCTTTGCACATTGAATGTCTAGACGCAGATGTTTTCATAGTTAAAAAGCAAATATAGAAGTTGTATTTTGATGGCTCTTATATTCAACATGGATTAGGAGCTGGCATATTATTCATGACAACTCAAGGACATACAATCTTGAAGTCATACAAATTGAGTTTTCCTTGTACCAACAACATAGTAGAATATGAGGCTTTAGTTACTAGGATCAAAATGGATATTGAATGGAATATCATAGAGCTATATGTTTATGGAGATTCTCAACTAGTAATTAATCAAGTCAATGATTATTACTAAACAAAAGATGACAATTTGATGCTCTACAAAAGGATGGTTGATGACTTCAAGAAGTACTTTGTTGAAATCACATTTGAACAAATTTCAAGGTCTAACAACAAAGATAAAGATGTTATGGCAACAATTTCTTCTCTTTTACAGAATCAAGAACATCAAGCTCATTATGAATTCTTGGTGGAAGATTCATTTCATCCTGCGTATGATTGTCATTGTTAGAATCAATGACAATCTCAAAGACACTAAGGGGGGGGCGAGGGGGGGGGCGGGGGGGAAGGGGGGTGGGGGGGGTGAATCAGTGTCTAACCAGTTAGCAGAAGATTTAACCTTATTAAGAACTTTGCATCCCAAAACAGTGTACCGGTAAATAAGAATTAATACAGTAAATAGGAATAATAGAGACAACATAGAAAACACACCATAACACAAGATATTTAATGAGGAATCCTGGTGTGGGAAAAATCTCGGTGGGATTTGTGACCCACAATATTCACTCACTGGCCAATGAATAAATATTACTTACAATGAGGGGCTTGCATATGCAGGAAGGCTAGTAGCCTAGAGCTCACTGCTCAATCACAAAAAAGAATTCTCACTGACTTACAAAATGGATTCTCAAAATCCAATACAATGTACTGCTTCAGATCAGCATCAACTATGCTAGGTTCAGTACCAGTTTAAGCTCAGTCTATTACAAATACCTTCGCTGTCAACTATATCACTTTATACAAAATGTATCATTATATCCATTCTCATAATCTACTCTCTTGTCCACTAAATGACCTATAAGATCTTATATATATATGAGTCTTTTACAATATGCCATGTCGGATTTTACAAAAGATAATTACAATATAAAACATAAAGAAAGAGTATATTCCATGTCGGCTTAGAGTGTCAGTATGCATTATTGTCATTGTCGATGAAGTGTCTATCGGTGAATGTAGAAGTCCATTGCCGGTGTCGGTAACTACTAGTGGTTTGACAAATGATTTCCAGTTGGTTGCCAATTGGTTTCCATCAATTACAACATCAACTATTCTCATAAGAGTGTAGAATGCCAACAATCTCCCCCTTTGGCATTAATGGCAACACTCATGAGAAAAATCCAAAACTGTTCCAAAAACTAAAGTCCAAAAAGTTTCCAAAAAGATGTGCTCCCCCCGAGCAAATGATCTCCTCTGAATAATCATTTTTCTCTCCACTACTCCCCCTTTGACATCAATGACAAAGGTTGTCAAAAAATTGTCAAACGAGTGCAAAAAAAAATTTCACCTCAAGGTCTGTAACCGGTTGGTTACAATCTGAAAGATATCTGCTAAAACCAAATTAAGACTTTGCATAAACCTTTTGATGTCATTCAAGGTTGCCTCAATCTGTTGGATCGTGTCGGTGAGATGATGCATGTGCTCTTCCGGTGATCATTCTCCTTGAAGTAATGCCTTGGATATTTCAATTCTCTGAGATATAAGATTGTCCAACTTTGGACCAAGTTTATTCTTTAGTTCCTTGACATTAGACCTTATCCTTGCCTTTTCTTTCTCAAGTTTCTCTAGTTTTTCTTCAAAGCCTGCCATTTCTTGCTCAAAAATTGATATGTATCCGGATGATCCAATTATGTTATCAGCTATGTCTTCAATTTCTTTCTGCATTTTACTGATTTCCTTGTCTATATCCTCTGTCAGAATGTGTGGTTTGCATGTTTCTCTATACAGCTCTTTGTATTCCAAAATTGTAGAGTTCAGTGCCAGTAATAGTGTATTCAGGTGTTCAGTGCACTTCTTTATGGTGTCATCAAAGAGTTTGTTCTTCTCCTTTTCAACTATGTCCTTTATTGTGTCCTCATTCACTTTATCAACCATTATTACATTGTCAGCAATGAATTTGGACAATGTGTCCAATTTACCTAAAGAATCCTTAACATGATCTATGTTATATTTCGGTGCAATCAATTTAAGAATTTGTATAGTGTCATTAATTTCTTTGTAGGCCAAAGCATTGCAATCTGTTATCTTTTTTATTGAATCCAGAAGTACCTTTGTTACATTAGTAGGTCTGAATTCACTTGTTGATGTGATGGATGTCTAACCAATTGCCTTTAATACCTTTGTGCTTCTATTAATTGTAACCATTCTATTTGTGTTTACCTCTAGTGGATCAGTCTATGTTTGCATCTCAACTAGCAAGGGTTTCTCAGACTCCTTTGATGTCACAGTGACTGTCGGTTTCTCTACTATAGTATGTACCTCTACCTCAATAGGTTTCTTAGTAAGTTCAACTATCAATATCTCAGTCTCTGGTGGCCTTATGCCAACATCTATTCCTCTAGTAGGTTTCTTTGTTTCTAATGATTGCTCTATTTGGGTTGGGATCTCAACCTCAATAGTCTCTACCGGTTTCTCAACCATGTTTCCATAGTCAAAATTGTACTATCCTTGTCCACAACAATATTCACTTTCTGAGTGTCCACATTCATGGTGAATAGTATCTTAGATTTAGGATTAGTGTCATCATGTGTAACACCTTCAGTGTCAATAGCTGATGTATCATCAGTATGTACCATTACAGTATCCAAAGGTGATGATAAATTGTCAGTGATCTTGATGTTTGGAATACCACCAACTTTACCTTTGCCCTTGTCCTTATCCTTCTGATACACTTTGAATGTTTTCTTTGGCCAGTTCATTTCCTCTTGTTTTTCCTTCTCCACAAAGAATATATCTTAGTTATCAGCAGTTTCATCTACAATCTCTTTTACTCTTCCTTCCATTAGACTTAATTGTCGATGACCACTTGCAAAAATAGATCGATTACCTTCAGAGATTAATTCATCAATTTCCTCTTTTGAGTTTACCGGATGTACAACTAGAAGTTTTTCAACTTTTAGTTTCTTATATCATTCCATCACTACAATCCTTTTTGCCTCCAATCTCCTATACAAATCATTGGGTAAGTCATCCACTGCTTTAATTAAAACCTTTTTGTATATATCCAGATGTAAAATTATACTGTTCTCAATGCTTTCCCTGTCTGAATAATTGAATGTGTTATACAGTTGGTGTACATTGCCCAAATTTCCATCATCATTTATTTCACTCAATAAATCATTTAAGGAAAGAGTAATAGGTTGTTTCTTCTTTGGAGTCAGTTTCTTTTGTGGTTCCCTTACTGCCTGTTGTTTCTTCCTTCAAGTCCTTGTTCTCTTGGGAGAAGGAGAGGGTGTCGGTGAAGGTTTTTTCTTCCTCTCAACTTTCTTAAACCTTGCTGGTTTCTCACTGTTAGAAGATGTGCCAACCGGTGAAATGTGTGCCTCCGATTGCAGTCCTTCCAGCTCACTAGCCGATATGCCACTGATATTCATTACATTTTCCTTAATTTCTTGTACTTTCTTGGATGCATCCCTAATATATTTTTCTCTTTTCTTTCTTTGCTTCAGTATTTTTACACCACTTTCAATAGTTTTAGCACTACCAAAAACTTGTTCAGATGGTTCTCTTGGTGCATCTAACAAAGCTTTTGCATAAGTCTCAAGTATGTTAAGATCCACTTCATATCCCATTTCAGTCACCCATATAGTCCTAGGGAGTACAGCTTCCATCCATGTCTCATCCTTCTTGATAACAAAACAAATTTCTTTGTCATATTTGTCCACTACACTCTGAGGTAGTCTTTCTCTAGTTTTCATTTTAGCTTGGAAAGCTTTAAAGTATTTCTAGTTATGTTGTTGTCCTTTGCATTTCCCATGTTGGTAAAAGCTTCCTGTAATTTTTTTCTTACCAGTATGTCATATCCAAAGTCTTTAGGTCCTGTACCAGGAATTTCCTTAGTGAAATACAACATTAAACATACCAAAAGATTACCAAAGCGAAATGTCCCTTTCTTATCTCCTTTAATCTTTTTCAAATTGTCAATGAGTTCATCTTTCATTCATTCATACACATCTATCATTGCATTGATGTTAACAATCTCATAAGCATTGACCCTTTCTTATCTCCTTTAATCTTTTTCAAATTGTCAATGACTTCATCTTTAAGCCATTTACACACATCTATCATTGCATTGTTGTTAACCATGTCAGCTTTTACAAAAGATAATTACAATATAAAACATAAAGCAAGAGTATATTCCATGTCGGCTTATAGTGCCGGTATGCATAATTGTTGTTGTCGGTGAAGTGCCTACCGGTGAATGTAGAAGTCTATTGTCGGTGTTGGTAACTGTCGTTGGGTTGACAGATAATTGCCAGTGGATTGCCAGTTGGTTGCCATCAATGACAACATCAACTATTCTCATAAGAGTGTATAATACCAACAGTCATGATAACCAAATCATTTTCCACCTAGTAGGATCTGATTCCACCCTTTATGGACAGATTTATACCTACTTAAAAGACAATACTCTTCCCCCTAACCTATCGAAAAAAAAATGAAACTTTATTAGATGATCTGCTTGCTATACTATCATTGTGGATACACTTTATCAACGAGGTGCCGATGGTACCCTTCAGGTGTCTTGAAAGTGAATAATCTGAGAAGGCATTTAAATAAGTTCATGAAGGTATTTGTGGCACTCATTCAAGTGGACTTACTATTTCAAATGATGATTACCAGACAAAAGATGACAAGTTTATGCTCTACAAAAGGATGGTTGATGACTTCAAGAAGTACTTTGTTGCAATCATATTTCAACAAATTTCAACGTTTGACAACAAAGCTACAGATGTTATAGTGATGATTTCTTCTCTTTTACTAACTCAAG
The DNA here is from genome assembly GCF_030272615.1 of Cryptomeria japonica. Classification (NCBI taxonomy): domain Eukaryota; kingdom Viridiplantae; phylum Streptophyta; class Pinopsida; order Cupressales; family Cupressaceae; genus Cryptomeria; species Cryptomeria japonica. The sequence goes on along the minus strand of NC_081410.1, from coordinate 565,897,108 downwards.
AACATCAAGCTCGTTATGAATTCCTAGTGGAAGAATTGTTTCATCCTACTTATGATTGTCCTGATACCCAAATCATTCGCCACCTAGTAGGATTTGATTCTAGCCTTTATGGACAGATTTATACCTACTTAAAAGACAATAATCTTCCCCCTGACCTATCGAAAAACTAAAAATGAAACTTTATTAGACGATTTCCTCGCTATAGCATCATTGCGGATACACTTTATCGACGAGGTCTGGATTGTAGTCTTCAAGTGTCTTGAAAGTGAAGAATCTTAGAAGGCCTTGAAAGAAGTTCATGAAGGTATTTGTGGCACTCATTCAAGTGGGCTTACTCTTGTGAAGAAACTCATGCGATTGGGCTATTATTGGCCGACAATGGAGAAAGAATCTTTTTTAGTTTGCTAAGAAATGTAAATAATGTCACATTCAAGGTAACCTCATACATGCACTAACTCAAGAGTTGCACACTCTTGCAAATTCTTGGCCTTTCTATTAAACTGGGGTCTCAATCTCGTGGGAAAAATTAATCCTTCTTCTTCCAACGGTCACAAGTTTATCATCACAGCAATAGAATATTTTACAAAATGGATTGAAGTTGTTCCTCTAACTATTGTTTGAGGAAAACAAATAGCCTCCTTTATCCTAAATTGCATCATATGTCATTATGGCATTCCTATTTCCATTATCATTGATAATGGGATATCTTTCAAGAATCAACATGTAACAGAACTTTTTGACAAATTTAATATCCAACATAGATTTTCTACACCATATGTAGTGTCCCCCCTTGATTTGACGTATTTTGGCTAGAGTTGACTTTTATATTATGCTTGATAGAATTATCTAGACTATATTTGATGATGTGGATGATGATTACTCATGTGCTTCAGTTACTTATTATTGATGTTAGACACTATTGGACATATGCTATTTTGATGATCATCATGGATGTTGATACTATCAAAATTGATCATGTGATTTGATGATATATGTACTTGATGGATTTTATATGCTCACTATGTGATGGATTATTGATAGATTAGATTTATCATGGTTTTGATGATGATTATGATTACGCTAACCCTATTTCATGATTACATTTGATGAAATATTTATGAGATGTGTTTGACTATTGTTTGACTGTCTTCATGATAGAGACGATTCCACATCACTCATTGCGAGCGAGATGTGTTGTCGTGATTTTCTATCACTTGCTTGTTCTATATATGTATGTGTATATGTTGTATTATGTTTTATGGTTGCAGGACTTTGCAAGTACCAGACATCGACTCCGCCTGGCTTTACAGGTCTGGGTGTGTCTTTAGTTCCAATGGTTTATGTGGTTCAGAGATGGCATGAGTTCCCTTCATATGTACTCTAGGTTTAAGTTGTTCATCGTGAATTGTCAGCATCTTGGCATAATTTGCCATGTCAGTTAGTAAGCTTGGTCTTCTTGATGTTGTGAGTTCGGTTAATGACGGTTGATTTACTTGATTATGTTAGAGTAATTATGTGGCTCTTGATGTGTGGTTTTATATTTAGTAATGTTTATTTTAATGTATTTAATTTATTAGTTTTGAATATTTAATTATTTGGTATTTATATTTATTTGATAATTAACGTTTATTGATTTTATGATTATTTAATATTTGGTAAGCTTTATTGTTGTTTAATATTTATTTTATATTTGTGATTTAATCCTTATTGGTATTTGATTGTTTCATTATTTATTTGATTTTTCTATGGTTTAGTATTTATTTGATATCTAATATTTATATGGTTCTTTAATTTATTTTAATAGCTTTTAGTTTATTTAATTTTTAATCCACATTTAGATTATTTATTTATAGATTATGTTATTTAATAGTTTGACTTTTATTTCCTAAGTGGGGTGTATGAAAACATTAAATTAAAATAATAATAAAACATTCCCACTTTGTTGGATAAGTATATTTTATATTTACTATACCTACCCTTACTCACATTAGCTAAATTCAAAATGGGAGAATAAATTATAATATATGGTGGGTTGGTAAAATATATTCCAAAATAGAATATTTTGATTGGCCGAGATTGAGGCTAGGGTTTTGGTTATTGTTTGCTTTTTATTTTCATTCTCGTGATGTTTTTAGGGTTGGCTATTCTCTGGAAATTTTTCCTGCAAGCATTTTTTCCCTTGGCTCTGGATTTTTACTCTTGGTTTTTGGCTGGAGCTTGATTGGATTTTGGCTTGGCTTTGTGGGAGCTCTTCTTTACCTTCACTCCATCACTTTAGGTTGCAAGTTGGAGTTCTTTTACTTTTGCATTTTGATTTTTTAATGGGTTTTTTGTATGCTTCGTGTTTATACATTGTTTGCGGGAGATGGGTTGAAATATTATGTTATTCTATAATTTTAATATAGTTTGAATATTATTATTTGGGGAGGAAACTTTATGTTATTTGAGATTTTGTATGGTTGCTAGGAATAATATTTCTGGTTGTCTGGGAGTGTCATTTCACGGCTCTGTAAAATTTCTATATAAGCTTGGGTTGTTGAATCATTTGTTTGTATGAGAGTTTGAATGGAATTTTTCCCCTTTGTGAGTCTTTTAATCTGAAGGTGTTTGGATTTGGTTTCATTGGTTTTTCTATGAGTTTGAATTGGTTTTGTATGTGTATTGTCGTGAAGAAAATTTGATAGGATCTTGGTTTACAGTTAGAATTGATTTACCTTGTTTATACTTTAATATTCCTTGTTTCTGGGCATCTCTATTCATGTATTTTTCGAGCCCTTTGGTTTAAGTTTGGATTTTATATTTTACCCACAATATTTCTGAGTATTTCGTGTGATTTGTGTAAATGTGTCATTTTGTATTGTGTTTGCGCTATTCTACATAGCATCAGCATTGTCTCAGTAGATGTAAGTGTGAATCTCGGAATGTATGCGTTGTCTCAGAAGATGTAAGCTTGAATCTGGGAATTTTTGTGTTGTTCTATGAAATGAAAGCATTGTTATATTTGACAGAAGTGTTGTTCTATGGGATAAAAGCTCTAAACTATCTGTATTATGTATTTTCTCAGTTTTGATCATTTTTGAGGCATTATCCCAAGTTAATTTTTGTACCAGAGGCTTTATTAAGGTCTACTAATATTTTCCAGATTTGGGTTTGATCAGTTTTGATGTATTTTGATGTTTTAATGTATATTTACCTCTCCATGTCTTTGTGGATATTTTAGACTCCCTCCATGTTGATGAGCCATGGTTGATGAGTAAGTTATATTGTTGTTTTGGACCAGCAAGTGAGTTGGCCTTGTTGTGATGTTATCTTTTTATTTGTTGAAATATTTGGTGGCTTGATATGTCTTGTATTTATTTGGCCAAGAGGCTCATTTTGCTATATTTGATGTTGTTGTAGCCTTGCATTGGTTGTGAGAGTATGTGTGGAAGTTATTGGCTACATATGAGTGTTATTTTCATGATTTAATTTGGTTAGAACCTCTTGTGATTTATTGTTGGGCCATGTTAGGGGGAGTGGTTTTCCTTGTGATGACCAGGGTCACAAGAGATAGGCTTGCATGAGGTTCCTTGTAAGGATGCATGAAGTCTAGACCACCATGACACATTGGAGTTTACCATGATTTGTAAATAAGTGATAACCTAATAATTGATGGGTTGGGTAGTTAGATTAATTAATAAGATGATAAATTGATTTGAGCCTCATGACTTAGTCCTAGGGAGGATGTTTTAGGATAAGCATGAGAAGGCTGTGAAAATGGTAAGCTAATCTCCCTTAGTCTCTCATAGGTTGAGATGGTTCCACATGTCCATCAATCTAGTGCCTTATGTTATTATGTTTTGAGAATGGCATGTGATGATGCTCCACTCCTACATGTGTTCCCCTTTATGATTTATGATTATGTCTTATTAGATACATTTATGTCTTCTTGAGTTATAGGCCTCTAGGAGTTCATTCTTATAGTATTTTGTGAGTTCTTGCATGAGAGTCCTTGTATGGTTAGTCTCTCTAGTTAGGGTGCTAGCTTAGGTTTAGTGTGTGTGTTGGGACCTTGTGTCATCTTCTAGCATGGGGGGTCGTTCATTTGGTTCCACATGGTCGAGTGGTTGGTTCTTTTTAGCCATTGGGATGTTCTCTTGGATTCTTCTTATGTGGTTGTGGATTCTTCTTCATGATGGACTATGGATGTACCATGTAGCAGATTTATGTAATGAATAAGATGGAATGCATGTAATGTAATACTCTTGTATATAGTAAATAGATTCTTGTAGTAGAAAGATCTACGCTCATGATGTATTTAATGTACCTATATTTATAAGATGATTTGTAGTTGAAATTAGAATTAATTCATTTTTGTTATCAAACATTAGGGACAAATTGTACTATCAAGTATAGATGCGATCTTATCAATCATGGAAATAAAGCAGGTTATGGTTGGAATAGAAATGGATTTGCATTGTAGTTCAACTATATTATTCCATGGAATGTTTAGGAAGCAAGTTATATGTAAATTAATCTTGAAAGAGAAATATTCATAGAATAAGAAATGAATATGTTAGAAGATGTTAACTAGATCTAGTGAAGATGAATGATTCATATAGATGCAATGGTAGAAAGGAAATTAAGCATATCATGAGGGATAAATAATGTCCTAGGTTACGTATCTCATGGTTAGGGAATTAAAATATGATGCATTAAATCAAGATGGAATATGCCTATCATGTGTGTAGGATGTTATTACTGTAGTGAATTAAGTAATGATGTTGAAGTACCCTAGGGAAAAGTTAATGATATTATGTTATTTTCACTTGCGTTATTTGATGAAATGAGAAATTATGTATGCTCATATTGGTTAAATGGTTAATGAATGTAATTAGATGGAGATGTTATGTGTTGCATTAGTTTTTATTAGATGTTAATTAAAAAAAAATTACCTCCATTTGCATGTTAGATTTTTAGTTTCTTTAGGGTATTTTGGTGGGCATTACACTTGGTATCAGAGCCCATGTTCAAACACTAGGTACTCTGGTTTCAATTGAGCCCATTGTGAATGTTAGCATTTGGCATGGGGTAGCCCAGTGGTTTTATCCCTGCTATTAATTTTCTTGTTATAGCTTCCCTAGATTATTAAGTTATAGTTTCCTTTGTGTTTTGCATAGACAAGATGCCTGGTAAGGGTAGAGATCATCATCGTGTTGGTCGCATGGGTACTCGTAGGAACCCTCATCCCAAAGTTTCTAAAGAGTCACACCATGAGGAGCAACAATAGGAGTAGCATACAGATGATGTGATTCCACAGTTGGTGAACGTACTTTAGGAGCTTCTTGGTCTCCTACGACCGAGACAGGAGGAGAACCAGCAAGAGGGATCTTGTCATTTGGAGCATCGAGAGAGAGAGAGCATTTGCGTTCTCCTAGGAGAATAATTCAAGTGGATCAGGAGGTGCTTGGAGCTAGTCACATGAGAGATCTGAATAGGACTCATCCTCCTACTTTTGATGGCTTAGGTAGTGGCATGGAGGAAGAGACATGGTTATTGGACTTAGGTAGGTGTTTTTCTATGCACCGGTGTAGTAGTAACACCAAGGTGAGATATGTGATTATGCATCTTCATGATTTTGTGACAACATGGTGGCACATGGAGGAATAGAAGTTGCATCTAGACATAGCGATGATATCTTGGGAGTTATTCTTGGAGGGGTTTCATGTTAGATTTCTCTCAGATCATTGGAGGCAAAGGAAGGCTGATGAGTTCCATGACTTGAGATAGCAAAGGATGACAATGGAGCAGTATGAGCATAGGTTCTTCAAGCTAAGATAGTATGTTGGGTATGCAAATGATGAGTTGATGTTGATTCAACACTTTGTGGGAGGTCTCAGTGATCGTATTAGTGGAGAGGTTTGGATGCATGAACCTAAGACCTTGGAGGCAACTGTAGAGAAGGTGGGCTAGCAAAGGATAATCTTTCCTTGGCATCAGGAGGAGCGACTAGAAGACAGATAGTTAGTGCACCTGTTATAGGATCTATTGTGAGAGGATCACAGCAACAGTCTTCAGAATATGCTAGGAGCCATCCTTCTTCTTTTCGTGGTGGTCAGTGGTTTAAGAAGAAGTTTTCTTAGGCGCAGAGCTTTGCACGAGGTTCCAAGTTTCAGGTTGATAGGATTCACAGTCATCAACGTGAAAGGAGACCTACTCCTTCTCAACCAGCACAGAGTTCTCAGCTAGCTTCTAGTAGAGGCAGTGTTCAGCAGTCGAGTACAGCACTAGGTAGCAGAGTGTTTGGCATGAGAGATTGTTTTGCATGTGGAAAACCAGGTCACGTTGTTGTTCATTATCCTTAGCGTACTTCTCAGATGTCAGGGCAGCAGAAGCCAGTTACTTTTGAGCCTACAATTGGAGATGCAGGCAAGTTTCATCATTTTTTTGCGATGATTGATAACCGTCAAGGTGAGCATCAGGCCACCATTGTGGAGACATCAGGTGTGATAGATGGTATCTCTTGTTCAGTGTTATTTGATTCTAGAGTGTCAGACTCTTTTATTTCTACTTTTCTAGTAGAGTGATGCGAGCTTGCTATGGCAAAGAAATACGATAAGTGGCAGGTAGAGTTAGCTACGATGTCCAAATTGGTAGTGGATTCACTTGTGCTCAGTTGTCCTTTAGTTTTAGGAGATTTTTATACTTCTATGGATCTTCATGTTATGTCCTTGGGATCTTATGATGTGGTTCTTGGTATGGATTCGTTGGGATCTCACCAAGCACAGATAGATTGTAGAGGTAAGAGAGTGCAGTGGGTGGATGATAGTGGGAAGAGTGTTGAGATTGTAGGTATTCAGAGACGTATCTCTCTTCGCATGATTTCCACTATGCAAATTAAGAGGTGTATGCATAAGGGTTGCCAGTTGTTTGTGGCTAGAGTGAAGGATGTGGATGAAAGAGTTAGTTTAGAGGATTTATTGCAGCAACATACCATTCTTTAGGAGTTTGCAAATGTTCTTCCTAGTGAAATTCTAGGTATGCCCCCTTGGCGAGATATATATTTTAGGATTGATTTGGTGCCAGGAGCTTAGCCAATCTCTAAGGCTCCCTAGCAAATGACTACAGAGGAGTTGAATGAGTTGAGGGTTCAGTTGGAGGATTTGTTGGTGAAGGGTTTTATTTGTCCTAGTGTGTCCCCTTGGGGTGCACCTGTATTATTTGTGAAGAAGAAGGATGGATCTCTTCAATTATGCATTGATTATAGGTAGCTTAATAAGGTGATGGTGAAGGACCGATATCCCTTGCCTCGGATATATGATTTGTTTGATTAGATTAAGGATGCCAAGGTCTTCTCTAAGATTGACCTTAAGTCAAGGTATCACCAGTTGAGGATTCAGAAGGCAAACATTCATCGCACAGCTTTTCTCACTAGATATGGTCACTATGAGTTCACAGTGGTACCTTTTGGTCTCACGAATGCACCTTGGTTTTCATGAGCTTGATGAATGGTGTATTCAAGTTGTATTTGGACATATTTGTATTGGTATTTCTGGAGAATATTTTGATTTATACGAGATCATTTGAGGAGCATGAGGATCATGTGAGGCAGGTTTTACAGTGTCTTAGGGAGAATCATCTATACGCCAATTTGGTGAAGTGTGAGTTCTTCCAAACAGAGGTGAGATATCTTGGGCACGTGATTTTTGGAGAGGGTACCATAGTTGATCCCTTGAAGATTCAGTCGATTGTTGATTGGACAACACCCACTAATGTGGGAGAGGTGTGCAGTTTCATGGGTTTAGCAGGATATTATCATAGATATGTTCAGGATTTCTCCATGATAGATCATCCTATCACTTCTCTTTAGAGGAAAGGGAAGAAGTTTGTTTGGACAGAGAAATGTGAGATAGCATTTCAGATCCTTAAGGAGCATTTGACCAGTGCGCCTATTTTAGCAATGCCAGATCCCTTGGGTAATTTTGCGGTGTGTACAGATGCTTCTTTGGAGGGTCTAGGAGCAGTGTTGATGCAAGATGGTAATGTGATTGCATATGAGTCGCGTAAACTTATGCATCATGAACAAAATTATCCCACCCGTGATCTTGAGTTAGCGGTGGTGATTCATGCTTTGGTTAGATGGAGGCACTTTCTCCTTGGATATAGATTCAAGTTGCACAGTGATCATCATAGTTTGTAGTATATCTTCATGTAGCCAAATCTAAATGCTAGGTAGAGGTGTTGGATGGAGTTCTTATGTGAGTACGACTTTGAAGTGAGATACATTCAGGGTAAGGAGAATGTGGTAGCAGATGCATTGAGTCGCAGGAGGCATGAGATTTCAGTAATGTCTCTTAGTGTGGATTTGAGGAGCCATATTCTTATTGCCCTTCCTTTAGATGTATGGTATCAAGATATTATTCCAGAGGTTGCCACAGGTAGAGCTCTTGAGGGCAGATATGTGGGTTACTTAGTGGATTCAGATGGACTTCTTAGGCATTTGGGACGCATTTATGTTCCACCATTAGATGGTCTTCGAGATTTGATCATGTCGGAGGCACATCGTGCACCTTACTTAGCACATTCAGGTGTCAAGAAGATGGATGTGGACTTGAGATAAATATATCATTGGTCTGGTATGAGGAGAGATATTGCAGATTTTGTGTCATGTTGCATAGAGTGTCAATGAGTGAAGGCAAAGTATCAGCATCCCACAGGATTATTACAGTCACATCTAGTTCAAGGATGGAAATGGGATATTATATCTATAAATTTTATAGTTGGATTGCCCATGTCTTCACACCGTCATGATGCTATTATGGTCACCGTAGATAGATTGACCAAAGTAGCGTACTTTTCTATAATCAGATCTTCATATACATCAGTGACAATAGCTTGGGTTTTCTTGGAGGGAGTTGTGAGGTTGCATGGTATTCCTCAGCAGATATATCAAATCATGATCTACTATTCACATTAGCATTCTCGACAACTCTTCAGCATGACTTGGGCATGCAGTTGAACTTTAGTTCATCTTATCACCCCAAGACAGATGGACAGACAGAGAGGGTGAACAAGGTATTGGAGGACATGTTGAGGATGTACATGATGGACCAATAGTCTCATTGGGAGGATTACCTCTATTTGGTTAAGTTTGCATATAATAATGGTTACCATAGCTCTATTGGTATGTCTCCTTATCAGGCATTATATGGTAGACCATGTCGCACACCCCTGATTTGGGACTGGTTAGAGGACAGAGTGTGTATTGGGTCAGAGATGTTGCAGGATATGGAAGAGTGGGTGGCTCGCATTAGGGAGCATTTGATGGCCGCACAGGATAGGCAGAACAAATATGTGGATTCTCATCGAGTGGACAGGCTGTTTTCTGTTGGTGACAGGGTGTTTCTAAGAGTTCACTCATGAAAGAGAGCGATTCGTTATGAAAAAGGCTCTAAGTTGGCACCTTGATTTGTTGGACCTTTCAAGATTTTGGAGTGGATTGGTCCTGTGGCTTATCACCTTGCCTTGCTTCCTAGCTTGTCCCGCATCCATGATGTCTTTCATGTTTCAGTTTTGAGGTTATATCATCCTGATATTTTGCATTTGTGTTGGATTGGAATGCTTTACAAGTCGAGGACGGGAAGCTTTCTATGGAGCCCGTGCACATTCTTCAACACAAAGAGATGTCTCTCAGAGGTCAAAGAGTAGAGCAGGTAAGGGTCTAGTAGGATCTGATTGATGACTCTTCAACTACTTGGGAGGATGTAGTGCAGATGAGAGAGCTATACCCCTATTTATATTCAGGCTTCCAGGAGTAGGCAGGAGGATGTAGTGTCCACCCTTCATTTGACCTATTTTGGCTAGAGTTGACTTTTATATTATACTTGATAGACTTACTTAAACTATATTTGATTATTTGGATGATGATTACTCATGTGCTTCAATTACTTATTGTTGATGTTAGACACTATTGGACATATGCTATTTTGATGATCGACATGGATGTTGATACTATCATTATTGATCATATGATTTGATGATATATGTACTCGATGGATTTTATATGCTCACTATGTGTTAGATTATTGATAGATTAGATTTATCATGGTTTTGATGATGATTATGATTACGCTAACCCTATTTCATGATTACATTTGATGAGATGTTTATGAGATGTGTTTGACTATTATTTGATTGTCTTCGTGATAGAGAAGATTCCACATCACTCATTGCGAGTGGGATGTGTCCTCGTGATTCTCTATCACTTGCTTGTTCTATATATGTATACGTACTTATTGTATTGTCATTTTATGGTTGCAAAACTTTGCAGGTACCAGACATCGACTCCACCTAGCTTCACAAGTATAAGTGTATCTTTAGTTCCAATGGCTTATGTGGTTTGAAGATGGCATGAGTTCCCTTCACATACTCTAGGTTTAAGTTGTTCACCGTGAGTTGTCAGCATCTTGGCATAATTTGCCATGTTAGTTAGTAAGCTTGGTCTTCTTGGTGTTGTGAGTTCGGTTAATGACGGTTGATTTACTTGATTATGTTAGAGTAATTATGTGGCTCTTGATGTGTGGTTTTATATTTAGTAATGTTTATTTTAATGTATTTAATTTATTAGTTTTGAATATTTAATTATTTGGTATTTATATTTATTTGATAATTAACGTTTATTGATTTTATGATTATTTAATATTTGGTAAGCTTTATTGTTGTTTAATATTTATTTTATATTTGTGATTTAATCCTTATTGGTATTTGATTGTTTAATTATTTATTTGATTTTATATGGTTTAATATTTATTTGATATCTAATATTTATTTGGTTCTTTAATTTATTTTATTACCTTTTGGTTTATTTAATTTTTAATCCCCATTTGGATTATTTATTTATAGCTTATGTTATTTAATAGATTGACTTTTACTTCCTAAGTGGGGTTTATGAACACATTAAATTAAAATAATAATAAAACATTCCCACTTTGTTGGATAAGTATATTTTATATTTACTATACCTACCCTTTACTCTCAATGGCTAAATTCAAAAAGAAAGAATAAATTATAACATATGGTGGGTTGGTAAAATATATTCCAAAATGGAATATTTTGATTGGCCGAGATTGAGGCTAGGGTTTTGGTTATTGTTTTCTTTTCATTTTCATTCTCGAGATGTTTTTCGGGTTGGCTATTCTCTGGAAATTTTTCCTGCATTCATTTTTTTCCCTTGGCTTTGGATTTTTACTCTTGGTTTGTGGCTAGAGCTTGGTTGGATTTTGGCTTGGCTTTGTGGGAGCTCTTCTTCAACTTCACTCCATCACTTAGGTTGCAGGTAGGAGTTCTTTTACTTTTACATTTTGATTTTTTAATGGGTTTTATATATGCTTCGTGTCTGTACATTGTTTGCGGGAGATGGGTTGAAATATTATGTCATTCTACAGTTTTAATATAGTTTGGAGATTATTATTTGGGGAGGAAACTTTATGTTATTTGAGATTTTGTATGGTTGCTCAGAATAATACTTTTGGTTGTTCAGGAGTGTCGTTTCACAGCTCTGTAAAAATTTATGTAGAATCTTGGGTTGTTGAATCGTTTGTTTATATGGGAGTTTGAATGGAATTTTTCCCCCTTGTGATTCTTTTAGTCTGAAGGTGTTTGGATTTGGTTTCATTGGTTTTTCTGTGAGTTTGAAGTGGTTTTGTATGCGTATTTTCATGAAGAAAATTTGATTGGATCTTGGTTTATAGTTAGAATTGATTTACCTTGTTTATACCTTAATATTTCTTGTTCCTGGGCATCTCTATTTATGTATTATTCAAGCCCTTTGGTTTATGTTTGGATTTTATATTTTACCCGCAAGATTTCTGAGTTTTTCGTGTGATTTGTGTAAATGCATTATTTCAATGAATGCATTATCTAAATGTGTAAATGTGTTGTTCTATATTGTGTTTGCGTTATTCTGTATAGCATAAGCGTTGTCTCAGTAGATGTAAGCGCGAATCCGGGAATGCATGCGCTATCTCAGAAAATGTAAGCGTGAATCTAGGAATGTTTGTGTTGTCCTATGAATTGAAAGCATTGTTATATTTGATAGAAGTGCTATTCTATGGGATAAAAGTGCTAAATTATATGTATTATGTATTTTCTCATTTTTGATCATTTTTTAGGCATTGTCCCGAGTTGATTTTTATACCAAAGGCTTTATTGAGGTCTGCTAATATTTTCCAGATTTGGGTTTGATCAGTTTTGATGCATTTTCATGTTTTAATGTATATTTACCTCTCCATGTCTTTGTGGATATTTTAGACTCCCTCCATGTTGATGAGCCATGGTTGATGAGTAAGTTATATTGTTGTTTTGGACCAGCAAGTGAGTTGGCCTTGTTGTGAAGTTATCTTTTTATCTATTGGTAGATTTGGTGGCTTGTTAAGCCTTATATTAATTTGTCCAAGAGGCTCATTTTGTTATATTTGATGTTGTTGTAGCCTTGCATAGGTTGTGAGAGTATGTGTGGAAGTTATTGGCTGCATATGAGTGTTATTTTCATGTTTTAATTTGGTTAGAACCTCTTGTGATTTATTGTTGGGCCATGTTAGGGGGAGTGGGCATCCTTGTGATAATCGAGGTCACGAGAGATAGGCTTGCATGAGGTTCCTTGTAAGGATGCATGAAGTCTAGACCACCAGGGCACATTGGAGTTTGCCATGATTTGTAAATAAGTGATAACCTAATATTTGATGGGTTGGGTAGTTAGATTAATTAATAAGATGATAAATCAATTTGAGCCTCATGACTTAGTCCTAGGGAGGATGTTTTAGGTTAAGCATTAGAAGGTCATGAAGATGGTAAGCTAATCTCCCTTAGTCTCTCATAGGTTGAGATGGCTCCACATGTCCACCAGGCTAGTGCCTTATGCTATTATGTTTTGAGGATGGCATGTGATGACACTCTACTCCTACATGTGTTCTCCTTTATGATTTATGATTATGCCTTATTGGATGCATTTATGTCTTGTTGAGTTATACAGCTCTAGGAGTTCATTCTTATTGTATTGTGTGAGTTCTTGCATGAGATTCCTTATGTGGTTAGTCTCTTTGGTTAGGGTGCCAGCTTAGGTTTAGTGTGTGTGTTGGGACCTTGTGTCATCTCCTAGCATGGGGTTGGTTCCTTTGGTTCCACATGGTCAGGTGGTTGGAGCTTTTTAGCCATTGGGATGTTCTCTTGGATTCTTCTTGTGTGGTTGTGGATTCTTCTTCATGATGGACTATGGATGTACCATGTAGAAGATTTGTGTAATGAATAAGACGGAATGCATGTAATGTAATACTCTTGTATATAGTAAATGGATTCTTGTAGTAGAAAGATCTGCGCCCATGATGTATTTAGTGTACTTGTATTTATAAAATAATTTATAGTTGGAATTAGAATTAAGTCATTTTTGTAATGAAACATTAGGGATGAAATTTTACTATTGTAGAGATGTGATCTTATGAATCATGGAAATAAAATGGGTTATGGTTGGAAGAGAAATGGATTTGCATTGTATTTCAGCTATATTATTCCATGGAATGTTTAGGAAGCAAGTTAGATGTAAATTAATCTTGAAAGAGAAATATTCATAGAATAAGAAATGAATATGTTAGAAGTTGTTAACTAGATCTAGTGAAGATGAATGATTCATATAGATGCAATGGTAGAAAGGAAATTATGCATATCATGAGGGATAAATAATGGCATAGGTTGTGTATCTCATGGTTAGGGAATTAAAATACGATGCATTAAATCAAGATGGAATATGCCTATCATGTGTGTAGGATGTTATTATGGTAGTGAATTAACTAATGATATTAAAGTACCCTAGGGAAAGGTTAATGATGTTATGTTATTTCTGCTTGCGTTATTTGATGTATGCTCATATTGGTTAAATGGTTAACAAATGTAATTAGATGGAGATGTTATGTGTTGCATTAGTTGTTATTAGACGTTAATTTAAAAAAAATTATCTCCATTTGCATGTTAGATGTTTAGTTTCTTTTGGGTATTTTGGTGGGTATTACACCATACTATCCGCAATGAAATGGTCAAGCTAAAGTGTCTAACAAAACCATCTTGAAAATCTTAAAAAAGATAATCAATGACGTTGATCGAGATTAGAATATTCAATTAAATCCTATTTTCTGGGCTTATCGTACCACCATCCATACACCCATGGGAGCCATGCCATATTCCTTTGTCTATGGATCGGAAGCAAATTTTCCCATTGAGGTTAAGATACCTTCCTTGTGAGTATCACTAAAAGGACTAATTCAAGATGAAGAATATCGAGTATCCAAGCTACAGGAGTTGGAATTGTTGCAAGAGCATCGTCAGGATGCTTCTGACCATTTAAAAGTATATCAATAGAGAATGGTAAGGAGCTATAATCACAAGGTCAGACCTATGGTATTTCAAATTGGAGATCTAGTACTCAAGGATAATCCACACAATCAGCAAGATCGTGAGAAGAAAGGGAAGTTTGAACCAAATTGGTTGGATCCCTTTGTTATTATGGTTGCATGTGCATCTGGTGCTTACCAGCTATCAACACCAAAAGGTGATCTTATCGAAGAATCTATCAATAGCTTGCATCTCAAAAAGTTTTATATCCAAAAAATCCAAAAAAAGAGAAAAAAAAAAAAAAAAGTGCAATAAAAATAAATAGTGAAAACCTGGAAAAAGATGCTATTTGTAAATTATCTCCTCCATCTATTAGAGTGTGCATCTTTCTACTTTCATCTAGATCTGCCATCCTTCTATATATTCATAATAAATCAATTTTTGTATATATTCAAGCATCATATCTTAAATCTCACCATGGCTTGGGATCATTGTATATATCCATAATAAACAAATGAATTTTTTGACTAGGGGCAAAATCCTGAACCTAATTAGGATAACCTACATTGAGCACAAAACAACAAACAAGCAATAGCAAGACAACAATCACCAAAAAGGGATCACAAAATTCAACCTTAAACATCTCTCAAGATTTAGGAAAAACGCAACTATCAAATACAACATCGATATCAGTAAACAAAAATCAATGGATGAGTTCTTTTGAATCATTGTTCGATCACTTTTTCATGAATGTTCAACTGATATATCTTGATGTTTGTTATCATGTCTCCTTCGTAACTCAAATATGTCTTGAACTAGAGGAGCAATGAGGGTGCATGATATTTTCTTTGTCTGTTGTCTGTGAGTTAATCATTAACACTTTGCAAATTTGTTGTGAGACATGATCGGTAGAGTATCATCAAAGACATTTCAGATTTGCATAAGACAAGGATTAACTCTTGTCCATTTTACGTGAGCGATATTCAGGACATCTTGCTTCAATTATACCTCGATGCTTATATTAACTTACAATATCAAAATCCATGTAGGAAATACTCAAGTCATCCTGGTCAATTATACAATCGATGTTTGTACTAACTTACAACATTTTAAAGGCTCAATGATGATCAAAAACATGACAATAATGGCTGACAAGATGACAACATTACATTGATTAGATTTTGCATATTTAAGATAGGGTGCATTCATAGTGTGTCTTGCATAAGCATTCTCACTCATATCTTGCATTACTTTTCCAAGGCTTGGGATTTTTTTTTTTTTTAAATGTTATCTCTCTTATTAAAGGATTGAGTATATTGGGCGTTAGCAAAACAAATACTTCACCTTCATTGCATTTAATTTCTCATCCATTGCCTATCATCATTGTAATTATTCACATGATAGGTGATTCATTATTATGTGTAGTGGCATTTAATTAAGAATTGCATTAATCATTTGTGCATATAGTTGCATTCATTTAATCATTGCATTATAGTTCATTTTAGGTCACTCAATCATTATATTCTCTCATCGTTTTCATTCATTTAGTTAATCCATACATTTTATGCATCATTCCAGCACATAGATCATCACATTTTTGTAAAATATTGCATTTCATTTATTATTGCACTATGCATATCATCACATCATTTCAAATTTCATTCATTAGACATTGCATTAGATTAATCATTGCATCATATTGAAATCATAAATGCATAAACATCAAGCCTCAAGTATAAATAGACATCTCATCTCATACATCATATCATCGCATCATAACATGCATCACATAATAGGTCATCACCACTACATCTTTTCATATATATACATCATATTATCATAGATCATTACATCATCATTCCAAAACCATCATGCATTGCATCATCAAGTAAACATCACATTAAGTAAGCATCACATAGATCATCATAGGTCGCATGAACATCATTATGTGGCATAATCAAAAATCATAAATAGTATATCATAGAACAATCCAATCAAGTAAATAAATACATACATCCATCATATAGGTCAAATAAAACATGTAAATTAAATACATACATCATATAAATAATGCGCAATCACATCTTAAAGCATGTAGATCAATAATATCCACGGCATCTCATATACTCAAAAAATAATCAATGTCCAGTGTATAATTATATTATATAATGTGAGAGATACATCAAAAAAATGGAAGGAAACACAAAATATCTCCAAAGACTACATGTATACATCAAAATGACAAGAAGGCACATAAGTCTTGTAATGTCAGGAAAAGTGAATGACGGAGAGATCAAGAGGAAATTTTTTCTTCCCTCCAAGGAGAGATGAAAGCTTCACTATGGATTTCCCTTCAATCACCTCACGCACATTACATTTGAAAGAGGGGGGGAGTTCACTAGATCCAATCTCTAGGGAGAGACATTGAATACTAAATGAATTGATAATGAGGTAGAAATGACAAGCTAACCCCTCTTTTAGAATGGAAAATGATTGAATTATATGTTTTGAGACCAAGTGTAAAAGTAGCAGAGAACTGATTATAACTTGAAATAGAAGTGTGGGATGAAGTTGTGCACCTGGATCTGGCTATAATATGTCGAGACGAAGCTTCTCTACAAATTTGAGGAAAAGTTGTAGGGACCGTGTTGAAAGTGCACAGGATCCTCCAAAAAATCCACAAAATGAAAAGGGTTTTTCTGCCTCTGTAAATGGAGTCCAAATCTGCAAATACAGTTGTACACCTGCAACCTACACACAGAAAAGAGAGAAAAGGGGGTTGGGATTGGGGGTTTTCCTTCAGGTCAAACCCCAGTTTTGTAATTAACCAAATGATGAAAGAATTGCAAGTAAATGTAAATAAAAGATTGAAATGTAATTCACCTCAAGGAAGGTTGTGATAAAAATGTAGGTATATTTTCTTGTATGGAATTGAATGTTGAAAGGGATCTCCTCTTCAATGGTTGAATCCTTGACTTGAATGAAACACCTATCCTTGAAGGGAGACTTGAGAATGCTCAATGCTTGAAAGGAATGCTTGAATGCTCTTGAATGCTTGAATGTGCGATCTCATGTATTCGAACTTATTCCAATTTTCCACCTTATCCAGCTTATGCAAATGGGAGGGAAAATGTGACATATGTATTCATCAATTAGGGTTAACAGACTGATTTTTCATCATAGGCCAACACAAGGGAAGTTTTCTCGCTTTAAGTGCAAATTTCAATGCATAGTTTGAAAGAAGGGGCCCTAAGATAAGCCAGGGATAGGGGTGCCATGCCCTTGTCCTACCCTTAACTTAGGATAGGAAGCAGGTTTAGGCAGTACGAAGTATGGAAAAAGTGCAGTTTCAGGGATTGAGCAAGTCTCAGGTCTCCGATCAGGCTTGGGGATTCAATTCATCAATGTGAAGACCCTAATGTAGTCAAAAATTGCAAGGGTCACAATTTTATGACACTACATTTAGCCCACACTTTAGCAAGAGTATAAGTGTATGCCAATACTACTGGTAAAGTACAAGGAAACAAGATTGAAAGACTTCTACCATGTCAAAGAGGCAAGATACACCAATCCCCAGTGGACTTAGGATCTTACAACTTCGATTGACAAAGTAAAAGAGAAGATCGAGAAGGGAAGAACCATGACTGCAAGTAGCAAGGTTCCCCTCACTATGAGTCATGAAAAGAAAGGATACCAAAAATTATAAAGAAAAGCCCAATTCACTAAGTAACTTTAAGTATTAAGAAGGAAAATATGAGCGGAGTGTATGCCCCCACATTAAAGTGATCGTGCATGCCTTATCGGGAGAGATTTCTTTAAGGTAGGATACACCCAAGAGAAAAAGAGTGAGAGGGAGCACATTATCGCAAGGATTTAGCCCCCAATCGAGAAATAAACCCAAGGATAATGACCACAAAACATGAGGTAGTTTCTCTTTCCTCGAGGTCATTATGTTGTATGATAACTCATGTATATCATATGTATATATGTGCATAGAATAATCATCATTACCAAAAGGAAGGAAACTACCTTGGAAGAAAGGGAATAGAAGATGTCTTTTGAGTGAACATGAAAAAGACCAAAAGAGATCTCAATGCTTTGCATCATCCTTAAGTAGACATTACTAGGGAATATAGAAGAACAGTGATACACATAGAAGAATGATCATAAAAGAGAAAGAAAAGAGAGAGAGGTAGAGGATCTACGCTACTAATGAAGATAATCTAGCACGGCATCCACCTCTCGGTCTTGTTGATCACCATTTCGGGAAGGCGGGCGACACGCTAGAGGAGCGACATCGATCGTAGTAGATGGAGCTATCACAAGATCTAAACAAGGACTATGCCCATGTTCTAAGTCACTTTGTTCATTTCTAGGAGCTAGGATTAAAGGTTTTGAAAATTCTGCAGATAAATGTTTGTCCACATCAACATATTCATAGTCACTATTAGAAGCATTAGGAGTTGTATTGCCATCATGAATAATATTTTCATCTATTTCCTCATCAAGATTTATAGACTCGCACATGAATAGAAGTAAAACCATCACATGTTTTTTGCAATTTATGATTTGGAGATTTAGGTTGAACATCTTGCTTAGGAGAAAATGGAATCATGTCAACTGATGGAGTTCTAGGAGATTGAATATTTTGAGGAACATCTTCATGAGCTCGAACACGGTGTCTTTGTCGGCATTCTCTTGTACAACAATTTCGTCGAGTCTTAGCAGAAGGCTGGGAAGAAGGAGGAATATTTGTTGGAGGAATATTCTCCTCTTTGATAGTTGAAGGTTTAGGTTGAGGTCTTTTAGGTTGGACAAGAGGAGAGGCATGCCTCTTTTCTCTATAAGAGGAAGGAGGTGGAACTATGCCATATAAAGGAGGAATATTAGGTGTGGGAAGGAGACTAGGTCCATCATGAGGAGGAGGTATAGGTCTAACCTTAGGAGGAATATTGTTGTTCTTCTCAAGAGAAGGCATAGTCACATCCATAGGAATAGGTAGAGGATCTTTTTTAGGAGGAAGATTAGTTCTATCCGTTAGGGGAAGAACTTCATCTTCAAGAATGATAGGAGTGTCAAGTTTTGGGTATCTAGGTTGATGTAGAAATAATATCATAAGATTGGAAAAGAGCATCGCTCCTTGGTGGAAGAGATTGAAATTGTTTAGGCCAAAAGAAATCAATAGGAACACTAGGGATTCTTTTGTATGGTAGAAATAAGCTATGGTTAACAGTTATAATTTCTCCATTGTGAGGAAATTTCAAACACTTATGAATTGGAGAAGCAATAGCCTTTATGGAAATTAGCCAAAGGTAGCCCAACTTCACATAGAATTGCTTGAAAGAAGGAATGATAGCAAAGTTTACATCCATAGATTTAGTATGAACTTAAATAGGAAGAGTAATAGAACCAATGGTAGGACAAGATAATCCATCAAATAACTTCACAACCATATTATTATCATCATAGATTGGTTTATGCAAACATAAAGTGAAAAGATACTCCTCAATGATGACATTCACCATGCAAGAGGGATCAACAAGGGCACCGCGGCAAGGTATGGCCTTAACCTTTGTAAGTATGTATAAAGGACCATCAGGTTCTCTAATGGTCATACTAGGGTCAAATGTAATACAAGGATCCTTAGGTGTCTCTTGTTTCTCTACCATGTTCACCAAATTTGGAGTTGTGGTAGTAAGATGAGAAGGAGAGAAAGAAGTATGTTCAATCTCAATCACGTTAGAGGTGTGAGAAGGCAAAGGATCAGTAAAAAAAATTAAGATTTTGATTAGGAGGAGCTACTGATTGGTTTTCCTTATCATTCACACCTACCATGGATATAGTATTATAATCAATCAAATCTTGAATCTTAATTTTCAATTCAAAACATTTCTCAGTATCATGACCAGGCTGACGATGAAATTGACAAAATGAATTGTTATCAAAATAAGGGGATGCAAGCTTAGAAGGATCAACTAGTTTTATAGGAGGAAGTTTGATAACATTTCTTTGTAATAACTAAGACATAATACTATGTAAAGATTCATTCAAAGGAGTAAATTGTCTTTCTCTTTTAAAGAATTTAGAAATAGGAGGCACGTCTGTTGTAGCATTCACATTGTTGTTGTTGAGCGTGTCATTGAACTTGATGAAGCCTTTTGTTGGTTTGAACTTTGCAAACGGTTGTTGAACACTATCCCCCTTATCACTCAGAGCCATAGGAGTAGATTTCTCTATTTGACTCACAGCCAGTTGATAATTGTGGAGTGTTGCGCACAACTACGGAAAGGAAGTAAACTCAAACAAAAGAAGCTTTTCCCCAATATCTTTTTGTAAATTAGAAAAAAAAAATCTTTGAATATCATTATCAGGTATAGGAAAAGAAATTTGAGCACACAAATACTTATATCTACCAATGAAATCAGTCACTTTTTCTTTAACACCTTGTTTACAATGCATAAATTAGTCAAAGTGATTTTAGGACCAATGTTGTTTTGAAATTGTTGAATGAAAGCATGTGATAATTGTTGAAAAGAAGTGATAGAGTAAGAAGGCAAAGAGCAATACCATTGTAAAGCCTTATCTCTTAGTGTTCTTGTAAACAATTTTGCAAGCAACCTTTGATCATAAGCAAAATCAGTACACAAGGTTTGAAATGTTTTGACATGCTTTAGAGGATCACCTTTTCCATTATAGAGTTCCAATTGAGGGACCTCAACATGCTTAGGTGGGGTGTCTTTAACAATATCAAGGGAAAGTGGTCTCGCAACATCAAATGTGGGTACACTAAACTTAGATTGACTCATGGAAGCAATTTGTTGTTGTAAAAAAGACACGGTTTGAGCAAAGATTGTTAATAGTCGCTTCGGTAGAAGAATTTGTTGGAAACCAATAACACTGAGAGGGGGGTGAATCAGTGTTATACTGGAATAGTAGATTTTAGCCTTAACAAAACATTCATTCACCAACTGGTATACCGATATAAATAGAATTGAAATAAGTAATGCAACCAATAAGCCAAACACATAAATGAGAACCATAAAATACAGATTTATATGCGGAAAACCTCAAAGAGGAAAAACCACGGTGGGATTTGTGACCCACAATATCAATCCACTATCCATATGAAGAGATATTACAATATATGATGGGCCTACATTTGCCGAAAGGCTTACAGCCTAGAGCACACTGCTCAATCATAATAGGAGCCTCACTGACTACATAAAATTCTAGACAACAATCCAGAGAAGTGAACTGCTAAGATAGCATCTTCTATGCCAGAATACAATTCCAGTTTAAGCTCTGTTTATTCCAGTTGAAACCCTACTCTATACTGGAATACCCCTTACAATAAATTCCTCACATACATAATCTCTCTGATATATTTTGCTTCATATTACATCTACATATCCATCCTATCATGTCTCTCTCCTTATTACAAAATGATCTAATCAATCTGCCCTATATACCCTATACAAATTTATGTCTTATGTTGTCTTACAAAGATATATACAATATCAGATTACATGTCGGCCATATAACAAAAATGAATCAACATTAAAACAAGTTTTCGATGCCGAATCCAAGATAATTTGGCCTCCAATACCGATAACCTTTACTATACTATGTTATCCTGCATTGTCGGTGACCAAAGAAATCTTTCTGACCTATCGGTGTCGGTGTCAGTGTAGAATCTATGAAGTGCCTGTCAGTACACCATATGAAGCCGAAACCCAAAATCATATTGCCATCAATGACAATATAATTAAACCTAACCAATAAAGTGTCAATTTCCAACAATCTCCCCCTTTGGCATTGATGGCAACACTCATGTGAAAAATGGTCATGGTTTCATCTGTCGGTTTCATCCTGCCCTGCTCCCCCTGAGCTGAATATGCAAAATACTCCATATCTCCAAAAACTCTGTAACTCCCCCTAATGTATGCAACTCTTTCATTATTTTTCACATCTATACTACTCCCCCTTTGACATCAATGTCCAAAAAAAATATGTCAAAGAATAATAATTGTACAGTGAATACCTCCAAAAATGTCTTATCGGAGCTAGACCAATTTCAAGATTTCCGGATAAGCTTTCTCCAGTAACTCCACATAAGTATCCCAACCAGTTTTGAATATATCAGAGATAGATACAAGTCCACTCAATAAATATGCAAGTGATTCTTTTTCATTAACTTCTGTCAGTGTGGGCTTTCCCAGCATATCCATGGATTCCTTCTTATGTACACAAACTGAATCCAATCTTGGACTCACCAAATCTTTGAGACTTATGGCTCTCCGAATAATTTTGTCTCTTTCCTTTTCAAGAGCAAAAATTTGGTTCTCCAAAGTCAAAATTTATCCATCAATAGATGTTGTCAGTGAAATTAGTCCATCAAAAGAGTTACCAATACTAGCAATTTTCTCCTGTAACTATTTTATCTTGTTATCTACATTTGTTGTAAGTATCTTAGTATTGCAACATACCCTGAATATGTTAGTACATTGTTTCAAAGAATTTTCAATTGGAATTAACTTCTCCTCAATCTTTTTCTTCTCTCTCTCAATGCTCTAATCAAAAGCGGCTCTCTTAGCCTAAGTGAATCTTTCAAGTGCTTGTTGGTTAGAGATTTGTTGTAAGCATTGAAATTCTTTTTATATGTGCTCAGTTATTACCTTAAGCTTGTCAGAAGGGCTCGCTATATTTTTTATCTTACATTCGGGGACCAATCTATACAAAATAGTGATGGATTGATCTATAATCCCCTTGTCTGTGGTTCCCTCCTTCACCAATTTCTAAGCAGCCATCATCATCAGTTCTATGGGAATCATCTATGTGATGGTTTTCTTTTCAACTAAAGAAGTGTCAATTGTCAATAATTATGTGCCAGCAACTAGTTCCCTACCAGATTCCCTTGTTTTCTCTGATTATTTATCCTTTATTACCTCCTCACTTGCAACGATGGCTTTGCCACTTGGTGAAATATGCGCAGCTATCGGTTCCTCTCTAGGAATAGTATCCTCAACCTATACATTAGTATCTAGAGGAAAATTGTCCTCAATGTTAGTATCTTGCACAATGTTCTCAGTATTAACTAGTATTTCAGTATTTATCTATACATTTGTGTTTACCAGCTGTTCAATTTCCACTATCTTGATATTCTTCAAAACTGAGGGTGGAGTACCCATAATCCCTTTTCCTTTCCCTTCAACTGGTGTATCTACAGTTTCGATTTTGGTCTCCAGTGAAGTAAAGAATTCTTTGTGTCCTCCCAAAACTTTGATCCAAGCCTTTTGTGTTTCTTTTATTAATTCATTCATTCTCCCTAACATTAGGAGAGTTATTATATGTTTTCTATTGAATACCTTTCTGTCTACAGCCTCAATTGTCTTTTCCATCTCATCTGGAGTTATAGCAACACGAATAGCTAAAATTTCTTGCATTTTAATGTGCTTATCCTCTTGCATAGCAAATAACCTTCTAGCATCTAACATGTTATATAACTCTGTCGGTATTTGATTTTCTATCTCTATTAATGATTTCTTATAGATATCCAAATACAATAGAATTGCTTCCTCTACCTCTCTTTGTTCATCAACTTCTAATGTATCATAATAAGACTTAACATTTTTCAGAATCCCATCCTTAGAAATTTCATCAACAATTTCAACACAAGTCAAAGGTGGTATAATAGTCACATTACTAGTATCTAGTGCCAAATCAAAGTCATTCTTCTTCCTCCTTCTGGAAGTACCGGATGCAGCTGTTGATGTAGCCTTGGTTGCTTTCTTTTGTGTCGGTAACTTGATGGTGACCTTCCTAATTGGTTGCTTCTTTGCTTCCACTTTAGGTTCTTTGTGTTTATTCCTCACAACCCTTTTGAAAGCTAATGGTGTGTTATCTTCAAACTCAGAATCTGCAATCACAGGTTCAATGTGAACTATCAGATCCTTCCTCTTTCTTCCTTTCTCTGGGACAGCATCAATGAGTGCCTTAATGTCCTTAGAAACCTCCTATACAAACTTACTTGCCTTTCCTTCTTGTTTTTCCCTTCTCTTCTGGTTGAACTCTGTTTCAACCTCAAGAGTCTTCTGATGTGCAGTTCCACAAGGTTTCTCTACCTCATCAATTTCTCAATTAGCATTTTCACATAGGAATCAAGAATCTATACATCTACCTCATATCTTATTTCTTCTATCCAAATCTTTCAGGGCTTAACTGCCTCCATGAGATTCACATCCTTCTTGACCATAAAAAAAATGTCTGTAGAGTATTTCTCTACTATGTGCTCAAGTATTCTTTATTCTAGACCTCATAGATTTTTTAAAATCCTTAAAGTAACCTCATACCTTATCATCTCTCAGACTTCCCAATGCAGCAATTGATTTCTTTAAATGTCTTCCTACCATAATGTTAAAATCCCATGTTTCCTACCAGATTTGGGTGTATCATTCAAAAAGTATGGCATCAAGCAGACTAACAAATTTCCTTACCAGAATGTGCCCTTCTTCTCACCTTTAATCTTTCCTAAGCTGATCAATAACTCTCCAAGCATCTAGCCACAAATATCTAACTTGATATTATCCCTCATCATCTTATATGCAACCAAATTACATGAATTGGAAACTAAATTCAATCGGTTAGACTGAGTTACCTTGTATCCTATAACCATGCTTCCAAACTTGATGTCGGTGTCAATGATAGTGCTCACTTTCATCAATCTCTTTTCAGATGTGGCATTGGTGATCTGCCTCACAAAGTCATTTGACACTTTCTTATCTGGATGTTGCCCTACCGATGGTAAACCTTTAATTGCCCGAATGGCTTCCTTAGTGATTTTATAGGGTTTGTCCAACCATATGAATTCCCCATGTACTCTGCTTAGTACATATCTGACTATTTCATCCTCAAACTCTGGAATATCCAAAATATCTGTGAACCCTAGATCTTTGATGTGTTGATATGTCGGTTTGATCTTACTAGATTCTCCCATGAGTTCATTCATATACATCCCTTTGATCTATGAAGTGCCTAAGTCCTCTATATGACAGTGAGTGTATGCCCTAACATCCTCTACATATACCACTCCCTCTGGAACGTGAGAAAATGCTCCAACCAAATCTTTCTTGGTAGCCACATGTGGATACCATTTGAAAATTAGCTTGGGGTGGTCCTTAACCTCTACTATAGTTGGATTTGCAACAAAAATAGAAACAGAAGATGATCCCACTTCCATTATTCAAGAAAAATACCTTTAGATCGCTCTTGGTGAAAACCTTCAACAATTTCTTCCAGACGCTAGTGTGATCGCTCAAGAAGAAATTTGATTGCCTCTTAATAGCCTCTGATCACACTAAGTCACTCTGAATCGCTCTGAAATCACTCTGAATGTTGGGTGAATAATAAAGAAGTGTATTCAACCTTTTATCCAGCGAGAGAAAATCCTACTCTTCCATTGACATAAATGATTGTCAGTGAAAGATACTAAATCTCACTCTGAACATATCAATGTTGGATAATCCTTTCCAATATCTGGAACATCTTCCAGAATATCCTCTAGGGGTATATGCATCATCTTCCATGAAATTTCCCCTACCCCTAAGGCATCTGCCTTAGCTATCGGATGAGCTCACTGTCGGTGCAGGAGCAGCCTCTTCTGTCGAATAGGTAACCAGGACATTCCCATCTGATGATTGCTCTTCAGTCTTCCTCACCTATCTCTGAGTATGATCTTGCCGGATTTCACTAACCTTCACTTTTCCTTTTCCATTTGATCCTCCATTGCCAACCAGTGGATTTCTACTTCTGCAGAACTTAGCAATATGTCCAATTTCATTGCATGCATAACAAGTAACATTCTTCTTTTGAATTACCTTGCTAAAACCGGTGAAATTGCTTGACCTGCACTGATTAACCATATGTCCAAATTTTCCACAAGTATAGCATTTTACATTCATTCTGCAGTCTTCTATCTTGTGACCAATTTTATTGCATTTAGAACATTTACCGAGAGCAAAATCAGGGTTCTAATTTTCTTTGTTTCTACATTGCCTAGCCATGTGACCAAATATATTGCAAACAAAACATCTACCATTTAATTTGTAAGCATTGAAATGTCTTACCGATGCCTTATGGTTTTGATCTTCATTAGTAGTACCAGAACTTTGTCCTTGCTCAAATCCAAGTCCATTGGAATCTCCAATCTGCCTTTGTCTCTTCAATAACTCATCAAGTTGTGCTAAGCTGATCTTGAATTTTTCTTTGTATTCACTTGAAGCAGTTAAATCGTCTCTTAGTATTGTCATTTGTCTCTCAAGCTCTTGCATTGCTCTAGGATTGTACCAAATCAATTCTCAACATATCATTTTCATGAACCAACCAACCACATTCTTCAAACTTGTTCTTCAAGGATACAAAAATATTTTCTTCCATTTTATTTTTGTCCTCAATCTTCTTAGACATCCTCATAGTCATAGCTTGCATTTCATTCTTCATAACCAAGTTCTCCTGACTCAATTTTTTACATTGTTCCTTAAGTGCATTTTTCTCTTCATCATCCTGATTTTGCAAAAGTTCCTTCCTCCTAGCTTGACCAGATGATAGCCTATCTTGTAGAAAAAGAATGAATTCCTTAGCAGAATTCAACTCATCTTGTAGCTTTAAGTTCTTCAATCTTTCAGCATCATAATCTTCAAGTGTCATCTCAAGTTGCTTCTCCAAATCCATATCCAATGATTCTCATTTCAGGATCCTCCTCAAGCTGTTAAACTTCCTCTGAGGCACAAGGATCTGATACCAATTGTTTGAAACCAATAACATTGAGAGGGGGGTGAATCAGTGTTATACCAAAATAGTAGATTTTAGCCTTAACAAAACATTCATTCACCAATCGGTATACCAGTATAAATGGAATTGAAAGAATTAATGCAACCAATAAGCCAAACACATAAATGAGAATCATAACACGGAGATTTATACGTGGAAAACCTCAAAGAGGAAAAAACCACAGTGGGATTTGTGACCCACAATATCAATCCACTGGCCATATGAAGAGATATTACAATATATGATGGGCCTGCACTTGCAGGAAGGATTATAGCCTAGAGCACATTGCTCAATCACAATAGGAGCCTCACTGACTACATAAAATTCTAGACAACAATTGGGAGAAGTGAACTACTAAGATAGAATCCTCTATGCCAAAATAACGATCCATTTTTAGCTATGTTTGTTCTAGTTGAAACCCTAAACCTTTGTACCAGAATACCCCTTACAATAAATTCATCACATACATAATCTCCTTGATATATTTCACATCATATTACATCTACATATCCATCCTATCATGTCTCTCTCCTTATTACAAAATGATCTAATCAATCTGTCTTATATACCCTATACAAATTTATGCCTTATGTCGTCTTACAAAGATATATACAATATCAGATTACATGTCGACCATATAAAAAAAATGAATAAACATTAAAACAAGTTTTCGATGTCGGATCCAAGATAATTTGGCCTCCAGTACTAATAACCTTTACTAAACCATGTCGGCCTGCATTGCCAGTGACCAAAGAAATCTTTCTGACCTGCCAGTGTCGGTGTCGGTGTAGAATCTATGAAGTGCCTGTCAGTACACCATATGAAGCCGAAACCCAAAATCATGTTGCCATCAATGACAACATAATGAAACCTAACCAATAGAGTGTCAATTGCCAATAGAATTGATGATAGACATGGTTGGTTGAGAAGGTGGAGAGATGTTATTGAAAGAAGGCATTGATTGAGAATAAGGTGGTGGGACATTATGATAAGTAGGCATAGGTGATGATTGAGTAGGAAAAGGGACACTTAAAGGAAGAATAAAATTGTTGAATTAATTACCCCCTTGTGGCACATTGATTGGTTAAGGGATAATAGGAATGCTTATTGAAGACATAGGTAAAGATGGAGGATTAAATGAGGAAGAGGGATTGCCCCCATGACTAATGGTTTTAGTGATGACATTTTGAGTTGAAGTAGCCATGATGTTTGAGGTAAAAGTAGGAACACTAGTCATAGGAGTAGTCAAAGGAATAGAAGGTTGACTTGTGTTAAAGGTTGTGAATAACCTAGGGTTTTAGCACAACTCTTTATAGGAATGACATTGGAATCAACAATATGAGAAATGCCATGCAATATATCAATTCCATTCTTATAACTTTGAATTGTGCATTTAAGTCCTTTAATTAATGGAAGAGCTTCACTATTAGGGTATTCTTGGGACATCCATTGTTGAGAGTTGTCAAATTGATTGTCCAATTTTGAAAGTTGAACTATGGAAACTATAGTCAAAGCTTCTTCTTCATTATGGGATTCATTAATTGGATAGATAGGGACATGATTAGGATGGAAAGAATTAGCATTATCCTCATTAAAGAAGTCACCCAAATTATGCTCCATCTCCTCGGTAATTAAACCTTGCGAAGCCTTAATTATAATACTTCATCTAACAGGGATAGTATAGGTAGGACTAATAGTGGTAAAACTCATGCACTAGGGGGGAATTTTGAAATTTTGATTTTGAATTTTGAATTATAGGAGCAAAGTTTACAAAATTGAATAATACAAAATCTGATAAAATAATGATTAAACAATTTGAACTTTGTTGAAAGAAGAAAATGACACAATTTCCAAAAATAATTTTATAATAAATGAAAGGAAATTGGAATTTTAAAATTAGGGCCAAGGGAATAACACTTAATCTTAAAATCGACAAATCAGAATTTTTAAAATCAGGGCAAATTATAATTAACCACTTAATTTTTTAAAAATTCTTGAAATTTGAAATGTTGAATTTTGAAGGTATTTTTTATTTTAGAGGAATCAAAAATAGACAAAATCAGCAAATCTTCTGGATTTGAGCTATTAAATACAGTCATAACAGTCTCCCAAAATTTCGGGAAAAAAGTTGGGGACCGTGTTGAAAGTGCACATGGTCCTCCCAACTTTTTTGAAAAATTTTCAAGGATGAAAGTTACAATTATTTTAAAGCTATCCCCAAAAAATTGTTGGATTTTACGATCTCTAGATAGACAAAATTAAAGTTTGAATGCGAAAATAGGACCCTATAAGGGTTTTGAAAAAAATGAGGAATTGAATTGCAAATTTGAAAAAGGTCAAACCTAATGGATAGGGACACCTTGAAAAATGTTTAGAAGACTGAAGTTGATTGAAGTTGATTGAAATTGGCACAAAATCCAATTAAATTTAAAATTTGGGGTTTGAGGACGTAACCACTTAACTTTTAAATTTAAAATTTTGAAAAATGAGGGAAATTGAAATTTTGAATTTTAGGAAAGGGGATAAGTTTGAAAATAGTCACAAATCTGAAAATTAAATGGAAATTCAATTTTTGCACAATTTCAAGATGATTTTTGAAAATTAGGGTTTTGACAATTAACCTCTTAATTTTGTGAATTTGATTTGCAAATTGAACAAGACAATGAAGAAATTGAATTTGAGAAACAAATCAATTTTCAGATCTAAGACAATAGAAAGCAATTTTTACAAAACACAAGTTCAATTTCAATTTTAAAAACTAGGGTTTTGAATGAATTAACCACTAAGTTTGCAGAAAAATTAAACTTGTAAATGAAAAATATGCAATGATTTTCAGAATAAAGCATGCAAGACATTGGGTTCACCAAAATGTAATGTGGGGAAAAGTGAATGATGGAGAGATCAAAAGGAAATCTTTTCTTCCCTCCAAGGAGAGATGAAAGTTTCACTATGGATTTCCCTTCAATTACCTCACACACATTACATTTAAAAGAGGGGGGGGGGGAATTCACTAGATCCAATCTCTAGGGAGAGAGATTGAATACTAAATGAATTGATAAGAGGTATAAATGACAAGATAACCCCTCTTTTAGAATGGAAAATGATTGAATAATTTGTTTTGAGACCAAGTGTAAAAGTAGCAAAGAACTGATTATAACTTGAAATAGAAGCGTGGGATAAAGTTGTGCACCTGGATCTGGCTATAATATTTCGAGATGAATATGCCCTGTGAATTTGAGGAAAAGTTGGTTGGACCATGTTGAAAGTACACACAGTCCTTCGAAAAATCCACAAAATGAAAAGGACTTTTCCGCCTCTGTAAATGGAGTCCAAATCTGCAAATATAGCTGCGCACCTGCAACCTACACCCAAAAAAGAGAGGAAAAGGGGTTGGGATTGAGATTTTTCTTTAAGGCCAAACCCAAGTTTTGGAATTAATCAAATGATGAAAGAAAGTACTTGCAAGTAAATGTAATGAAAGATTAAAATATAGTTCACCTCAAGGGAGGTTGTGATAGAAATGTAGGTAGATTTGTTTGTATGGAATTAAATGTTGAAAGGGATCTCCTCTTCAATGGTTGAATCCTTGACTTGAATGCAACACCTAGCCTTGAAGGGAGACTTTAGAATGCTCAATGCTTGAAAGGAATGTTTGAATTCTCTTGAATGCTTGAATGTGTGATCTCGTGTATTTGAACTTATGCCAATTTTCCACCTTATCCAACTTATGCAAATGGGAGGGAAAATGTGACATATATATTCATCAATTAGGGTAAACGGACTGATTTTTTGTCATAGGCCGACATAGGGGAAGTTTTCTCACTTTAAGTGTAAAGTTCAATGCATAGTTTGAAAGAAGGGGCCCCAAGATAGGGCAAGGATAGGTGCACCACACCCTTGTCCTGCCCTTAACTTAGGATAAGAAGGAGTATAAGGAAATGCAGAGTGCAAAAAAAGTGTAGCTTTGGGGTTTGAGCAAGTCTCAGGTCTCCGATCAGGCTTGGGGGTTCAATTCGTCCATGTGAAGACCCTAATGTGGTCAAAAGTTGTAAGGGTCACAATTTTATGACACTACAAATCTAAATTGTGCTCCCTGCTGAAGTGGTAGGTCTGGCTGACCCTCTTTCTATCCCACCAAATGGAACAACATCTCAATTTGGATCTCTACCCATGGGATCCATGTGAAGTGGACCTGTGACACCCCTGCTCTTGGTGCGTGACCGAATCCATCTAGATCTCATGCCAAAAACATGTGCATAGTTGGGGGTATGTTTACCAACGGTAACAAGATCCTCATATAACTTCTGGTAATACTCAGCCTCCTTGGTTGAGTACCAAATCTCTCGAATAGTGTCTCCCATGATGGTCCCAACAATGACCCTAGTTGTGTCTACTGCTAATGGGAAGGCACTCGGATCTGAATATGCCGCTGAGTCGGCTGCTCCTCTATTGGATCCTTCCTTGGAGCATCTTCCCTACATGTATCCTATGGAAGAGGTCTCCCTAATCTCCTCCTCTAACCCACCCACTAGGATGATCTCCCTGATCTCTTCGATGAGCAAAGTTGTTGGCACCAGCCCCATCTGCACCACCTCCATCACCGCCATCTCCACCCCTCCTCCATCTAGATACCCTCAGTTGTGCTCTATCATTGTCATCAAAGGGAGGCATAGGCTCATCAGGATAGGATAGCCTCGGGAATGCATGCATCGTGAAATAATAATAATAATCTGGAATCACACCCCCATCTGTAGTACCTCATAAATAATCCCATATCTGGGCTCCAAGTGAGAAATACTTTGTGCATGTTGTCTCATAAGAAATGGTAGGACCCCAATCTCCTACAACCTATTGTCACTGTGCATATAAAGCAACACCATGCGGAAATCCTTGAACCTGACCATACTGTCGGATTACTCTAGTATGAATAAATAGCTCAATAACAAAGGGTGTCCCCCCAATCAGATAATAAAAAGTAAACACATGTGGCATCTCAAGGTCATCCTCGAGCCAAGGCTCGCAATCCAGGTAGGGTCTCCATATAACTGTGTCTAGATTGTCCAAGACCCGTCGTCAGTACTCCAATTTTCCTAGCTTACGTTGCACAACACTACCTGCATATCCAAAGACATAAGGTCTCCCAATCAGTCAATCTCTCTCAGCTAATGGTTTAGTGATAGCTATGTGCTCCCATGCCCATATCTGCAATAATGTCACTCTAGCTGATAAACTAGTAGCTCCAAGGTACACCACCTGATGCAAGTCATGGTGAAAATGTGCTAGCATACAAGAACCCCATGCATAGCTAGTGCCCTGTGTGATCATGCTCTTTAGTACTCATCCCCAACCAACTGACAGTCCCTTCAATCTATGGTCGGACATAGAAAACCTCCAAATAACCCAGCTAGTACAGAAGGTAATGGATCATACAAATCAAGCATATCCTTCAAGTGATGTCATAACCACAGATCTCATGATCCAAGAATATCCTCCTAAGGGCATCAGTACCTCCCTTCTCTGTCACATCATACATAACTAGATCTCCAACCATAAGAATCTGCAGGAGACAGTAGACATCCTCTAGTGTGACTATAATCTCACTAATAGGTAAATGAAAGGTGGTGTGGTTGTTGTGCCACCTCTCAACTAGTGTTGTCAATAAACCCTTGTTTATCCTTTATAGTGGTATCTCTAATAATGAAGTCAATCCACACATGCAAATAATATCAAGATTCACCTACACCAAATAGGGTATCGGCTTCCATGTCTTCAAGTAGCACTCCCAAGACTATAGTACGCCTAAATCCTCCTATAATCGTATCACATCATCATATCAACATTTGATTAATCAACTTATCTATCAATTTAATTAGCTCATGTGAGATTTCAATCAATCTCGTTGAGCACCTATCATTGACTCTCATAAATCATGAGGTCGATCATCATCTATCCTATCAACCATTAACATCATGTAAATTGAAACTAATCTCAAAAAGGAGGAAGAAAAATTAAATTTTTACATTTCTGGTGTAGATGCGCTAAACTATGTGATCAATACGCTAAAACTAACTATGCACTAAAAGGTCACTTCTATGTGCTAAACTATGCATCCTATGTGCCAAAACTACCGATGTGCTAGAATAACTGTTAAATGCACTAAAAAATTCAACCTATACGCTAAATTGATCAATGTGGTAGAATATCTATCTAATGTGCTACACGTTTATCCTATGCGCTAAAACATTTATCCTATGTGCTAAAACGTGTAAAAAATGCTAAAACCGAATTAAAACATGCTAAAAATTTAGAAAAATTCACAACAAAAGAGGTTTTTTGGGGTACGTACCGATGGGCCACACGCTAGAGGTTGCTAGAATCAACGTACTCACTCGAATCTGTGCTCATGGTATGGGATCACCATTTTTCTCCAAAGCTCAATTCTAGAAGTCACAATGCACAAATAAACTCAAATGGGTAACTTTTTCACTTTTTACTCTATTAATGGATGATAAGAAGGGTAATTAAGTGGGATTTTATTATTCCACTTGCTAGATTTATTTTTGGTGCAGCCTCATTGCTTCATTTTTTATTCAGGAGCTAAATCATTCAAAAATCCACACAATATCTAACAATGATCAAGGTCTAGGGAAAAAATTAAAAAAACTATCAACATGTAGGGCATCGTCTAGGGAATCAAGTGAAGTTTTCTTTGAACTAACCCGTCACAAACACAATGCTTCAAAGAGGGGAAAAATGTATACACTAAAAATTGGCGTAGAGAGAATTAAATAAATATGAGTTTTTTTATTAATAAATCCTTAATTCTTCTACTTATAAATAAATTGAATAATTTATTTATATAATTCATTTTATAAATTCCTCTCATCATAATTCATTTTCTTCATTTGCATAATTAAATGTTCACAAATTTTATTTATTTATTTTATTTAATTGTTCCCTCCCACTTAATCTAAAACATGACTCCTAACTTCTAACCACCTAACTAACCCTCCTCCAGCCTAACCTACCATCTAACATTGGGTTGAACCCTATCCCTTCAACTACCCCTATCCTAACCTCCTAGGAAGTGTCTCTCTCCTCATGAGGACACATGGCTTCCTTGCCACATTTCTTCCCTCTCCATGCCACGTGCCCTCTTGTAGGACATGTGTAGCATTTGTTTTGACAAATGTCATATTTCCCCAAGCCTATTCTAACTTCTCCATCTCTCACCGTCTATCTCTCTAGGTTGAATCTAGACTGTTGAGTCTTGCCATGCAGGCTAATGTCTTGGAAAAGCTATAAATCCCCCCTCTTTCATTCGTCAAAAGATCTTCTTTATCTTGCATACTTAATCTTTAAATATTACATTCAATAGCATAGCAATCATATGTTAGCATTTCAATCATTTCATAGCAGCATTCATGCTTATTGCATCTAGCATAGAAATCATGATCATTATCTCCATTTTCATTTAGATCATAGTATCATTGCATAGCTACTCATTATTTAGGTTGTCATATTGGAGGTCTATGTTGTTGAGAGATAATCAAGAGACCAACAAGCTCCTTGGAAATAGAGGATAATGGAACACCATTGGGGAGTGTTCAATTATTTTGATTAACTGATTGAATTCTTTGATTTAATGTTTCATTGGTATGTTAGATATTTTATCTTGATTGATTCACATATCCTAGCATACAACTTACATTGTGAGAAAGAGCTATATTGTAACGCCTCTCCCTCGATGAGACTTCATTTAACTTAGTTTGACTCTAGGTGATTTCTTCGGTGGTTTATGTGACTAGATGATACTCAATTATGTGATGGCAGTTAATATGTTGGTGTAGCGTCGTAAATTGTACGCACTTGCTAGGGTGGTACAATTTCACACCTAGTTTAGCACCCGCCTTGGCGCATTTTGCATTTTGCATTGCATTTCCCTTTAGCACTTAATTAATTAAATTAATTAGGTCTAGGGTTCTATTTTATCATTTCATCATCATTAAGTTGGGCCCTTTTCATTAAAGTGTGCCCCTTTCATTTTATTCTTCCAATACATCATTTAATCAAAAACCCTAATTAGGTCCTATTTCGAACTTGGGGGCTTGATTTCGGGGGTCAAAACATCTCGAAATCACCTGTAACTTCGAGATTCTCTCTAAAATCATCATATCCGACGGCCCTGAAAATTTGGTGAAAAGTTGTCGGGACCATGGCGCCCGGAGTGCAACATGGTCCCGGACATTTTTCCCGAAATTTTAGGAGCGCGATCCAATCATAAAATAAAGCTTAACCCCAAGAAATTGGCGGGATATTCAATCTCTAGGTCGGCCAAAATACGAATTTACGATCTAGGGTTTCCTACATAAGAGCTCTCTTTCTTCATTTGAAGGGATCCGATTTTTGTTTTCAGGAACCTCATATGTAGCGAAAGAGCAGATCTTTGAAGACTTCAACAACATTCAACATTCCTCTATCAAGCACTTATCAAATTCATTAATCCACTTAGGGCTTGGAAGACATTGAAGAACAATAGGAAATTACCGACTGAAGATTGGCTTGTACTCCTCCCTTGAGGGTTGGGTATGATTTCATGTTGTTTTCATGTCTTTGCATAAGCTTCAATATATCCTTTATTCATGCTTTAGATCACTTTGCATCTTGATTTAGAGCATTTACATTATCATTTACAAGCAATTAGGGTTTACTTTCTAGGTTGCTCTAGTTTGCTTTCTTGCATTTTAGGACGTTGCACACACACTAGGTCTGCACACACAATACATTTTACAATACAACTTGGCTATTCGTGGAGGTGGAAATCACCGAAGCGGGGGTTTGACTAAGGCAAAACCCTATATAGCCGCCCAAACACCTTTTCAGATATAAGTGCAGGTTTCGGAATTCGGACGACGCCGCAAGTTGCAGATCCGGAAGAAGCAGACTGAGACCGACCTTCCCACCAAATCTCAGAGCAAAAGACCGGGACAGGGGCGTGGGGCGCCCTGGTCCTGCCAGGACAGGGGCGCTGGGCGCCCTGGTCCCTGGGACAGGGGCACTCGGCGCCCTGGTCCTCCTGACAGACAGCAAGTTTCAGCATTTTGACAGCTTTTTCAGGTTGCAAAACAGCAGTTTTCGGAGCAGTTTCAGGGGCAGAATCAGGACAGTGGCGCCCGCGCCCCCGTCCCGAACATTTTCAGTCAGATTTTAACTCCGGGTATGCATTTGCATTCTTGTCTTGTCCTTGTGTTTACAGCTTTCCATTGTTTAAGTTCAATTCTGCAATCTTGTTATTAGTTCATACTTGCACTTTGGGGTTAGGGATTGAACTTGCATCATTTCATCTTTCAATTGCAACAAGGGAATAGAAATCCTAATAGGTAGCCCGTGGCTCTCTCTTCCACAAGAAGAAGTAGCCAATTGTGTGATACCTCTAGGCTCTTTCGTATTCCACAAGTGTGTGGTTGAAAGTGAGATTAGGGCATGTTTGCTTAGTGTCACTTTTTCTCCCACACATTTTGGTGAACCTGACGTGAAATCCAATCTTCTCTAATTCTGATTTATGTTTTCAAATTTGAGTGTTTATGCTAATTCAAATTTGTATTTACAAGTGATAATTTCTTGCAAGATTCAAAAAAAATTAGAGGAAATTTTTTGCTAAAACCCTAATTTTTCAATTCAAAGTTGAACTTGTGGATAGCTTAATTGGGATCAATAATTTCAAATCTGATTTAGGAACTCATTTGAATCATAAATTTCATTTTCTAAATCTACATTCTAAGTGCTTGCATTGGTTAAAATTAAACATTTCCTTCTATTTTGCATGTGTTATCATTTGAAAGAGGAAAATTGTTGTCATGATGCATTCATTCCATAGATGTGATAATGGGTTGGCTTCCCTTGTTTCAATTTTTCCTTCTCCTAAAGAACCTCCCCCCATCTATAACAACATTTTAGTGTCTAAAAGAGTTGCTACCAATCCCTTTGAGACTCTCCCATGCTCTAAGGATGAAGACTTTAAGAGTGATCTTGACAACTCTCCTAAAATGTGCCCTTCCTATCTAGCTATCCTAGAAGAAGAGAATGATATCATAAACACCTTTCTTAATGTTACTTCACCTTCCCTACATGATGCCTCTCTAAGTGAAAAGGTATTGATGGACATTGACTTATTTTCTCCTAAAGGTGGTCCTTCCAATGGGGGCATGTTAGTGCAACAAGAGGTTATGAACACTTCTTTCAAAGATCTCCTTCCTAAGCATGAATCTTTGGAGAAGTCTGTTCATGTTCCTCCTAAAAAACACTCCCTTCATGAGGATCCTTTTGTGCAAGAAGATGACATGATCCCTACATTTCCTAGTGATGGTATTTCCTTTTCCAACAAAATTCCCACTAGAGATGATGAATTAATGATAAATGCTTACCCTTCTCCTAACGTTTGTCTTACCCATAAGCATCCCTTAGAGAAAGAAGATGAAATAATAAGCAATTTCCTTAATTCTCTCTCCCCTAAAGATCACATTGAACATATTTTGAGGAAAGAGGATGAGTTTAACACATCTATTGATGCTCTCCCTCCTAAGGATGAGGAATTAATAGACAATGTTATCTCCTCTCCCGAAATTAACAATACTTCAAACATTCCTTTCAACAACTTCACTATTTGGGATGAACCATTAGAAGAAGGTGTAGATTATTCTCTCTCCCTTGATAATTTCTCACCTTCCTTGAATCTCAATTATTCTCCCTCTAAAAATAAAGCGTCTCCCTCTCCTCAACTTGGTTCTACTCATAAGCATACCCTAGTTCAAAGCAAGATGGTTAACATTTCTTTCAAAGATCTCCCTCTCAAAAGTGAGACTTTAGAGAGTAGTGTTGATCCTTCTCCTAGAGAGTTTATTCCCCATGTAGATCCTGTGATGATAAAGGATGATATGACCTTTCCTAGTGTTACTCTTCCTACTAGAACATCAATGCCTATCCCTTGTCTCCCTCCTAAAATTGATTTGATCCGTGATAAGATTTTAGTGCAAGAGAAGACTATCAATAATTCTTTCAACACTTTTGTTCATTCCTCTAAACCATCCTCAATCAATTTGATACATGTGAATGAAACACCTAACAAACCTCTCTTCACTATCCAAGGTGCTTGTCCTTCTCAAAATTCTCAACCTTTAAATAAGCCTATCTTAGTGGTTCAAGGTGGTTATGCTAATGATTCTTTTTGCACTCCTAAGAAACCTATTATTACTGTGCAAGGAGGTTATTCTACTAAGGGCCCTTATAAGTATGCTAAGCAACTAACTAGAGAGAGTTATAATGCGGTTGCTCATACCTATAACACAAGAAACAATAGGCAACCTAATCCTCCTCCAGTTATCCCAACTTCACTTCCTCCTTCCCAACCTATTCTTCCGCAAGCTCCACGTATTTCACAAGTTCTTGGTAAGGAATATGATCTTATAGAACAACTTAAAGCTACCCCTGCTAAGATATCCCTTTGGGATTTGATCCAAACTTCTTCTGTTCATCATGGAATGTTACAAGATGCCTTGAAAGATTTGAATGTTCCTCCACCTAATACATCTAGTAATATAGTGTCTTTGGTTAACTCTGTGATGAATCCTAAAGCTCAAATTGTGTTTACTCAAGATGAGTTGCCTACTAGTGAAATTCAACATCAATATGATCCCTTGATGATTGTGGTTATCATAAAGGACACGGCTATAAGACGAACACTGGTAGATAATGGCTCTAGCCTTAATGTGTGTAGCATTAATCTATTGCATAAGATGAATGTAGATACATCCCTTATTGAGCCTGACTCTCGTCCCATTCGAGGCTTTGATAATGTGGCTAAGTCTTCATTAGGTATTATCACCCTACCCATCACAGTGGGACTTGTTACTTTGCCTACTCCTATCCATGTTATGTCGGGAAATCTAACATACAACTTGTTATTAGGGAGACCTTGGATTCACAGTATGCAAGTTGTCCCCTCTACATTGCATAGACAAGTTAAATTTATTTATAACAATAAGACATATACCTTGATAGGTGATACTAATCTTCAAGCTTGTTTGCAAACATCTACTTCCAAAGGGATTTTTTCTAAATCTTCCTCTTCTAATGACGACTCTTTAAACAAGATACCTATGGATGAATCATCACCCTCTAATAATCAAAATTCTTTGGATGAGTCTGAAGCTCCTGAAGAAGATCCTTCTCGACTTGAGCCTACACATGAAAAGGATTTTGATCCTGAGAAGGTTCTCGCGGAAGACGATTGGGGATCTCTTGATTTTAATCCCACCTTTGTAGGTGAGTATAGGGTTCCTCCTAGAGAGCTTAAAGTTAAAAAGAAGGAAGAAACTAGAGATCAATCAGTCTTACTTGAACCTATGAGCAATAATTTTGTGGCCACCTCTCAAACTTCTTCTCCTCACACCTCTAATTATGAAGAGTTTGATTCTTTGTCTTATGAAAAACCACCTCCTCTTTCTGAAATGGCTGATCGTTATGGTCATGGTTTTCATATTTTTGCTAAGCATGGGTATCATGGAAAAGGTTGTGGTGCTCATGAACAAGGGATAAAAGTTCCTCTAGAGACTAATTTTCACAATTATGCCTTTGGACTTGGCTATAATCCCTGCAAACGCACCAAAGCATCTAAAAGACCATCTCTCAATGTGAATGCTATATTTAGTAGTGATGATGATCTCACTTCAACTAAAGCATCTTCTACTTCTATCAACTCTCATTCCCCTCATAAGTAAATCTTGGCGATGAACAAATTTCTTTATGACTCCCCTCAAATTTCTAAATCCACTTATGAATCTTTATCTTCTATTCATCATAAAGTCCTTTCCTCCAAGGATAAGGCTCTAATA
Organism: Cryptomeria japonica; assembly: GCF_030272615.1. NCBI lineage: Eukaryota > Viridiplantae > Streptophyta > Pinopsida > Cupressales > Cupressaceae > Cryptomeria > Cryptomeria japonica. Next base: position 565,857,035 of record NC_081410.1, on the reverse strand, counting down.
AATTACACTCATCCCTCTTCTAATATTTCTTGTGACTTTTCTTCTTTAATTTTTATCATTTTATGCATGTTTTTGATCTCACTTATAGTTGAGCATTTAGCATGTCATATTCAAATACCTCATTCAATCTATCATGTCTTTAAATAACATTAATGGCTATTATGTTGCTCATCATTATGTGACATTGGTAGCTCATTTACTGGGGGCTCATTGTCATTCATGATGGTACAATTTCAAGTGCAATCATATTTTTTTGAAGCAACATAATAGCCTAATTTTCTTGTTCCTATGGGGACAAGAGTGATTTCATACATCTCTTCTTTTGCTTATGTCCAAATCTCTCCCTAGAAGATTGTGTAAGTCCTTCTCATTGTCCTTATCCTTGGGAGGCAATGATCTTTCCTTATTTTTATCTAAGGATCCACTTTTTCCTATTTTGTGGATGGTGTGGACTTTATTACTTGATGTTATGACTTGTACGCATTTGTTGTTTGTTCAAGGATTCTCTCTTACAAGAGGTGTAAGTCCTTGACTACAACCTCTTTTGCACTTGGTAAAATACATCCATAATGAATTCACTCTCCCAATTGGGTTAAAAAGAGCGTCATCCTTCATTAAGAATCACTTTCACCTCGCAAAAGAAGGAAGTATTGCATTCTTATTCTCTTCTTTGTCTTATTCTAGAAGATGTTATATTTGTCTAAGACAATTCCTCTCGGGGATAGGTGTCTTTTGTACAAAGATCACTTCTCCTCTAAGGATCTCCTTTACACATACTACAAGATATCCCTTTTCAACTATCTTATCCTTGCTTAAAGAGTGCAAAACTCTCTTGCTTGGATCTATGACATTGTTGCATTTTTTGGGGTATCTTCTTGTGTGATGAAGGTAGGTATCCTTGTTCTACTTTGCTTATGACATAAACATTACACTTTTTGAGCAATGGGTCATTCTCGGAACCAGAGCACAGACTCTTAGAGCGAGATGTCTCCATTTTTCTTTTATGCAAGGTGATTATTCTCGGAACCAGAGCACAGACTCTTAGAGCGAGATGTCATGCTTTTGCACTATACATATACAGGTTGTAGCATATGAGGTGCTTCTAACCTCACTTACACACACATGCACGAGGTTGAGTGGAACTAGCGGCATAAGGCTAGACTTTCTCACTCTCCTCCCTTACATGGATCACCTAGACAGACTCTAGGGGCTAGTTTTCCATGTCCTTTTTTCCATGGATCACCTAGACATGATCTAGGGGCGAGAAGTCCATGTTTTCTCTCTCACTATTCTCCTCATGGATCACCAATGTGTGTATTCATGCTTTTTTGCCTTTCTTTTCTTTTCTTTGCATTTTGTTTCCATTTACATACTTCATCTTATGTTAGAGAACTCTCAAATCCTCACACTCTTTGTTGTGTTGGAATTGAGGTTTAGTCCTCTTTCTTACCAAATGATTCTCCATTAGTTTTTGATCTCATATCAAATCTTCTTGTGAGCATTTGTCATCAATATTCTTTAACAATTCGAAGTGGTAAACATGATACCCTGTTTCAACTCACTAAAATTAGCAACCCGAAACAGGGGGGGGCATATAGCTACCCTCGAATTTTCATCACCTTCCTTAGTAAGCATTAGGTGATTTTGTGATCTAACATGTGTTTTGTAGGGTGCGGTTCCTAACTGTGTACTGCAGATACCGCTGGGGGCTTCGTTCGACAGACTTATGGATATATCCTTTTTCAAATAATGTTTACTTTTCTATACTTTAGCTTGCATATGCACGTAGTGTTCATATGACCGCTAAAGTGGGGGCTAAATGGAGCATCGTAAATTGTACGCACTTGCTAGGGTGGTACAATTTCACACCTAGTTTAGCACCCGCCTTGGCGCATTTTGCATTTTGCATTGCATTTCCCTTTAGCACTTAATTAATTAAATTAATTAGGTCTAGGGTTCTATTTTATCATTTCATCATCATTAAGTTGGGCCCTTTTCATTAAAGTGTGCCCCTTTCATTTTATTCTTCCAATACATCATTTAATCAAAAACCCTAATTAGGTCCTATTTCGAACTTGGGGGCTTGATTTCGGGGGTCAAAACATCTCGAAATCACCTGTAACTTCGAGATTCTCTCTAAAATCATCATATCCGACGGCCCTGAAAATTTGGTGAAAAGTTGTCGGGACCATGGCGCCCGGAGTGCAACATGGTCCCGGACATTTTTCCCGAAATTTTAGGAGCGCGATCCAATCATAAAATAAAGCTTAACCCCAAGAAATTGGCGGGATATTCAATCTCTAGGTCGGCCAAAATACGAATTTACGATCTAGGGTTTCCTACATAAGAGCTCTCTTTCTTCATTTGAAGGGATCCGATTTTTGTTTTCAGGAACCTCATATGCAGCGAAAGAGCAGATCTTTGAAGACTTCAACAACATTCAACATTCCTCTATCAAGCACTTATCAAATTCATTCATCCACTTAGGGCTTGGAAGACATTGAAGAACAATAGGAAATTACCGACTGAAGATTGGCTTGTACTCCTCCCTTGAGGGTTGGGTATGATTTCATGTTGTTTTCATGTCTTTGCATAAGCTTCAATATATCCTTTATTCATGCTTTAGATCACTTTGCATCTTGATTTAGAGCATTTACATTATCATTTACAAGCAATTAGGGTTTACTTTCTAGGTTGCTCTAGTTTGCTTTCTTGCATTTTAGGACCTTGCACACACACTAGGTCTGCACACACAATACATTTTACAATACAACTTGGCTATTCGTGGAGGTGGAAATCACCGAAGCGGGGGTTTGACTAAGGCAAAACCCTATATAGCTTCCCAAACACCTTTTCAGATATAAGTGCAGGTTTCGGAATTCGGACGACGCCGCAAGTTGCAGATCCGGAAGAAGCAGACTGAGACCGACCTTCCCACCAAATCTCAGAGCAAAAGACCAGGACAGGGGCGTGGGGTGCCCTGGTCCCTGGGACAGGGGCGCTGGGCGCCCTGGTCCCTGGGACAGGGGCGCTGGGCGCCCTGGTCCTCCTGACAGACAGCAAGTTTCAGCATTTTGACAGCTTTTTCAGGTTGCAAAACAGCAGTTTTCGGAGCAGTTTCAGGGGCAAAATCAGGACAGTGGCGCCCGCGACCCCGTCCCGAACATTTTCAGTCAGATTTTAACTCTGGGTATGCATTTGCATTCTTGTCTTGTCCTTGTGTTTACCGCTTTCCATTGTTTAAGTTCAATTCTGCAATCTTGTTATTAGTTCATACTTGCACTTTGGGGTTAGGGATTGAACTTGCATCATTTCATCTTTCAATTGCAACAAGGGAATAGAAATCCTAATAGGTAGCCCATGGCTCTCTCTTCCACAAGAAGAAGTAGCCAATTGTGTGATACCTCTAGGCTCTTTCGTATTCCACAAGTGTGTGGTTGAAAGTGAGATTAGGGCATGTTTGCTTAGTGTCACTTTTTCTCCCACACAGTTGGTTATGCATTTTATCTTGATGGATGGTTAGATGTTAGATTATATGTGTATATACTGACCTTGGAATAACATATCTTCTTATGGATGAGATATTTCTTGTGTTCATCGACTTGTATGGGTTCGAGTCTGTATGGGGTGCGAGGGGATGATCTTCCATCACCCACTTCAGAGGGACATGGAATGTCAAGATTCTGCTCCATCGGTGTGCCTGTATATGTTGATGAAATGTATGTGTGTTTTCTTGGTGATGCAGCTGCAGGTATCGAGAATTGACTCCACCTGAATCTCCAGGTCTGAGCGTTCTCTTTGACCCAATGGAAAAGTGGAAAAAGGAGTTATCAGTCAGACCCTAATGCAACCATCGTTCCTGCGGGAATGAGATGCTTGCCAGGTATCCCAGTGTTTTGTTGCCAGTCATGTCGATTGTTTTCCTTGTTAGTCATTTGTGTTGGCCTTTGTGTTTTGGTTTGTTGATATTCATTGCTCCTGCGTTATTTTATCTATTGTCTATTATTTTGTGACAAAGATTAATATTATATATATATATATATATATATATATATATATATTAATGGTATTTGTATATTAATGATTAATTAATTAGTAAAATTAAAATTGTGCAAAATTAAATTAAACTATTGTAGTGGTAAAATAATTAAATTTATTTTATCCTCATTGTAAAGGATTAATTTAATAGGGAAATTAAATATTTTATTATGAATTTACTTTGTGTGCATGGAATAAAAGAATAAAAAAAATATAAATACTAACTACTTATTTTAAAAATTAAAGTTTGAATATTTAGGGGAGTTACAAAAGAGTAATTAATGAATTAAATTAATTTGGGTTTTCTTGCATGCATTTGGGGAGTTACCTTTGGGAAATATTTTAATTGGGATTTTCGGGGAAATAGGGGCTCTTGCCATGAAATTTTGGGGTTTTTTTGTGTGCATGAAGTTTTGGGAAATGGCTTCAAAAAAAAAGATTTTGTGAAATCTCTGGTTGGGAAAGAAAAAATGGAAAATAAGAAAAGTGGAATAGATTTTGGAGTTTTGTGGCTGACTTTTTTGGATCAAAGCTCTCAGGATTGGAGCTATGTGAATTATGATTTTGCCTCTATTTTCCGGATAGCGTATAAAGATTGGGTTTTTTAATATTTTCTTGCATGTAAATTATCCTTTCTTTCTGAATAAAAATATGTTTGTTTGTTTTACTGTGATGATATAAATTTGGTTTTCGGAAATTAATGCTAATTTGGATTATTGGATTGTTTGATATGGGGTTTTTGGGTTATTGAAATTTATCAAGGATCTGGGTTGGAAAGATTCAATTTGTGACCTTGATTTTTTTTTAAATTGTTTGATCTCTGATTTTAAAGAATTTGGAAAACTTTAGGGGTATGAACATATTACTCGTAAATTGGTTCTTTTAGATTCTTGGATTCAAATATATATATATATATCTTATCCTCTCCTCAAGTTATTTTTTTGTTTCCTTTTTTTTTTTGTGTTTTCTGTCAATTTATATATATATAATTGCAAATATTATCAAAAAAATTATCTATGTTTAGTACACAGTAATCTTGTTTTCTGCGATGTTTTATTTTGTAGTTTGGTGTTGGGTGTCGTGGGTTACACCCGTGGAGGTGGGAGACCACCCATGGTGGTGGGAGAGCCCACCCACTATGGTGGAAGCCCACCCGCCATGGGCTACCCACGGTGGTGGGGTCTCCACCACCACCATGGGGAAACCATGGTGGGGACAACTCCCCCCCCCCCCCCCCCCTCGACTCTTTAAAAAAATCTTTTTTATTTCTTAATTTAAAAATTGTAATGAAATAAATATTCAGCATATTTATTAATATATATATATATATATATATAATTTGATCAATTCATTATTATTGAATGTGAATATATTGGTATATGCTTTTGATGTTGATCCAATGATTAGATAAATATTTATATATGTTCATAATTTGGAATAAGTAGTTCATGTTGATAAGGTAGTATAATGTTTTAAATTAGATATATTCTGGATAATTATAGCTTAGTTTTGGTATTGATAGAATAAGGGATTGAATTAGATATTTCTTTAGATTAAAAGATTTGAGTAAAGGGTTGTATTTTGTAAAATATATGTATGCAAGTATTTTGTTAAGTATAGATTTAATTGAAATTTAGATATATGTTGAGAAAAGTAAATGTTTTGAGGTTTATTCATATGTTAATTCATAAAATCAATTAATCTGGTGGTTAAATTTTGTTTAGGATTATTTACAGGTTTACATTATCATTCGAACTCTAGAATATTCTTTTATTTGTTGATTAATCAAAATCATGGCAATAATATATTACATTGTCATAAATGATTGAATAATGAAATGTCAATTTTATGGTGCAAATAATTAGGAATAAAATGAGTCACAATGATTTCAACTTAGGATATTGGAAACTAATGATAACTAGAATTAATGGATATATATAGAAGAAATTTTGGACCTTTTTGGGTGATATGTTATGTTTGGATTCTGTTTCATTTGGCATTGAGACCTTGTTTGACTTATGGCTCTTGTCCATCAGATTTGAGTACTTAGTTACATTGTTTAAGTATAATTTGGATCCAGAGGCCAAGGTCAATGTTTGAGTTCTCTTGTTGTAACTCTTCGAACTTAATGTGATGCATTTGGTGTCCTTCTTGTCTTTTATTTTAATCAGTCATTCCTTGTTGCTTGAAACCTTCATGTATGTTGTTTTTTTCTAGCAAGCCAACCAACCTTGCTATCGTTGAGGGGTCTAGTCTTTTGGTGTTTTGGTTGTCTTATACCCTGTGATGAATTTTGATTCCTAGGTGCAAGTCAAGGGGGAGTGGCTTTCATTGGGGGTCGGGACCCAAAGTGGTCGCCACGGTCACTCAATGAGATTTTTGTAATCAAGTGAAAATATATAATAATGAACTTGGGTGGGTAGCTAGATAACATTAATAAAGATTAATTCTTTTTGCCTCTCTTATGCTTGGATACTTGTTTAGGGTTGAGGTAAGTAGAGAAGGGCCTAGAATGGCTTCCACCAATATTTTCCTTTCGAAAGGTTGGTGTGGTCAACTGGTATTTGTATGGGGGCCAAGGGTCGAAAGAGATCACCAGGATAACCCAAGATGGGGGTCGGGACCTAGTGAAGACCTACCAGGGTAACCCATTGCAACCTAATGATGACACTCTTCCCTATTGCATGCCTAGTGGTAACGTATGTTGTTTATCCTTCCTTGGATTTCTCGGGCCTCTAGAAGCTAGTTGTTTTATTGTTGAGTTCCTTGTGCATATGGCCTTGTGAGTCTCTTGTGAGTTCTTGTGTTTATAGTCTTATGGGTATCCTGTGAGTGTAGTCTTGTGAGCCTCTTGTGAGTCATTTGTATCATCTTTATCTTCCTTCCATCTCTTGGGTCTAGCTAATACCTCCTAGCATGGGGGGTGGACCTGATAGTACCACATGGTTGGGTGGAGTGCTATTCGCACCCATTGGATTTTGGTTTGTTCAGCATCTTGTTCATGATGGCTCATGGGAGGATTGAAGACTCTCTTTATGTACCAGATTTATATATTCACTCCATTGTTTGTACTCATGGAGATTTTATCCTTACAGATACCTTGTTATGTAACCAATGATCATATGTATATTCTCTTGGCAGTGTAATGTGTATCATGTTCCTATGTAAAGGACAGTGTTTTCATATTTATGTGGATCTTTTGTCGTTGTATGTTCGCTTTTAGTTATCCTTGAGTAACAACGTTGTGGGGCCTTCAGGACTGTTGTTAGTTACTATTTGTACTCCTTAACTTAAACTTGTTGTATCATGTGCTCAATGCAATGTATGTTTTATCATTAAAAAAAAAATATTTGCATTTTATTGATGTTTATTTATTTAAGTCATCGAGGCCTCATAGCAGGGCATTACATATATTTAGAAAGGAATACCATGGAGTGAAGGATTATCCAAGAGATATAATTAGTATAGGGAAAGATTAAATCTCTTGATGAGTTGAAAAAAATATTAGTGAATAGAAAACTTATAAATGTGATCTTCCAATAGTTTTAAAGAGTGGAGATACATGAATGAGAGAAAGACAAAGAGGATGATTGGACGAATAAATTTTGTTGTGTTATCCAAAAAAAAGGAAGGTATTGAATACCTTTTAATACAATAAAGGTCCTAAATGCTATAGAAAACTTAGAGTGAAATCATTAAAAAGAAAAAAAACACCTCTCATTTTATTCTAGTGAGAAGGACATTGGTTGTTGATCTTTTCATTTCAATTTTTTTTAAAGATCAATGAGAGTGTTCATGAGAAGATAAAATGTTTTCATAGAGAACACCATTGAGAAAAAACATTAATTCTACATAATAAAGAATGATAGTTATTTGTTGTAATTCAAAAAAAACCCATATTCTAAATTAAATTAAGTGTAGAATCATTCAATGAATATAAGTATAAATCTCATTCAACTATATAATTTCCAATAAGTGATGAAAATAGAATATATAATTGTATTATGTCATGGATTATAACATAATTTAGGAATTTTTCCATTTTTCTACTATACCAACTAAATATTATTTAATATTTCTATGTTGAGCTAACACTTGTAGGAGTGGGTAGCTAACTCTTGAACACCTCTAGAATCATTGCAAGATGAAATATCTTCCATGAGAGAGAATGAAAAGGTAATTTGCATAATAAGAATGTATTAAATAAATATTGGTTGAATATATAATGTATAATGAGAGACCTTTCTTATATAGGCAAGGTATAATGAGGTACAACAACTACTCTGTTAGGATTCCCAAAGATACTTAGAGGGGGGGGTGAATCAATATCTGACCGGTATAGAAATTTACTTGAATTATAACATGAAAAGCATATCAAAACTGTGTACCGGTAAACCAAAAATAATGCAGCAAATAAGAATAACAACCACAACATAAGAGACACACCATAACATGGTATTTTTAACAAGGAAACCCGGTGTGGGAAAAACCTCGGTGGGATTTGTGACCCACAATATTCGCTTACTGGCCAATAAGGGAATATTGTTGTTTACAATAGGGGCCTGCACATGCAGGAAGGCCAAGTGCCTAGAGCTCACTGCTCAGTTACAAAAGAAGTCACACTGACTTACAAAATTGGATTATACAAATCCAATATCTTGTACTACTTCAGATCAGCATCTATTATGCCAAATTCAGTACTAGTTTAAGCTCTACAAAATACATAAACCTTTATCCCAATAATTTGCACATTAGGTCTGTTGTGATCTTTTCCTACTTCACATCATAAATGATCTATAATGATCTCATACTTATATGAGTCATATTACAATCCGCCAAGTTGGCTTTACAAAAGATTACAAAATATAAATACACAAAATTCTTGTCGGCCAGGATGTCGGTAGTCTTCCTTTTCGGTGTCGGTGTTCTGTATGCCGGTGTAGAGTCTGTCAGTGCCGGTTCCTGTATCTGTCTGCCGGTATCATATGATTGCAAGGTTGCCATCAATGACAATACCTGTAATCACCTACAATTTCTCATTGGAGTGTGCATTTGCCAACAATCTCCCCCTTTGGCATTGATGGAAACACTCATGAGAAAAAATCCAAAAATGTATATCCAAAAATGGTTTGCCAAAATTGTCTTACAAAAAATGTTGTTTCAAAATTGAGTGCTCCCCCTGAGCAGATGATGTCCTTCTTCTGGTCATTTTTCTCATCTCCACTACTCCCCCTTTGACATCAATGACACAAGTTGTCATCACTGTCAGTGGAGTGTGGTCCCTGTCTAGATCCTTGTAACCGATGGGTTACAATCTAGAAAAGGTCTGCCAGTACCAAGTTTAGATTGTCGTTGAACCTTTTGTTATCCTTTAATGCCACTTCTGTTCTCTGAACTGTACTGGTGAGTATGTGCATTTTCTCTTCTGGTGTCTTGAGTCCAGGAACCAGAGCCTCAAAAATTTCTTTTCTCAAAGAAATGAGGTAATCTAGTTTAGGACTTAGTTTGCATTTTAAGCTCTTTGCCTTATGCTTTATTTTATCTTTATCCTTTTCTAACTTCTCAATTTTCTCTTCAAGATCTGCAATTTTCTTTTCTATTTCCAAAAATGAATATGATGTGCCTATTAGATTGTCAGCAATATTGTTAATCTCAATTTGTCTTTTGTTGATCTCCAAATATTTATCCTCTGTCAAGATGTCAGTTTTGCATGTATCCCTGTACAGTTTCTTGAAATCCAAAATTGTTTCTCCTAGTGCCGGTAATAAGGTTTCCATTTTCTCCTTATTCTCCTTCACTATTTCCTCAAAGAATTTTTCTTTTTCTTTATTCATTCTCTCTTTAAATGTCTCCTCATTTATTTGATCAACTGCCAAAATGTTGCCAGTGATGAATTTAGACAATGTGTCTAGTTGACCTAAAGAGTCTTTATTATCCACAATGCACTTGGGTGCTATCAATTTAAGAATGGGAATTGTGTCATCAATGGCCTTATAGGCTTGTGCATTACACTCTATATTCTTCTTTATGGATTCCTGTTGGATTTTGCCAAGATCAAGAAGTCATTGAAATGTACATGAAAGAGACATAATATGGGATAAGAATAAACTGTATTCTCATCAATAGAAAATGATCAACAACTGTTACATACAATGTAGATGAGCCTGCTTATATAGGCAAGGCTAGGGATATGTATGAGCACACAGACATGACATGTGGCTCAATAAGAAACAAGGGTAGGTAGGAAATAGGTGTGGGTAGGTAGGAGAAATAATATAATATTCCACATGAGGTGGATCACCCACCGAAGGTGGAATTATCACTCCACAATAAGTGGATATGATAGTGTAATAACAAGATCAACACCATAAGAGGTGGAATTTCTCCTACACACACTATCCCAATGTGGCTCAAACACCCAAGTGTCTCATATCCAAACTACTATGAAATGCATTATCCTAAGTAAACTTAAGTAAGTGTAATAATATCCATGATGAATAATTATTTACACCAACAATTCCAGTAAGACCTCTATCACATTTGTAGCCCAGAATTCTGCTATTGAAGTACCAGATGTCTCCCCAACTGTTTTCACAATTTCCCCATTGGTGGTTGTAGTAATAACCTTGCTTGTTTCGACCTTTGGTGGGTCAGTCTGTGTTTGCATTTATGCTAGCAAAGGTTTTGGCTTTTCAGTTGTAGCCAGTGGCACTGTTTCAATTTGAACTTGTGTCTCAACATGTTTCTGTTCTGGTTTCTCCATCTATGTCTCAGAAGGTTTCTCTAAGCTCTCAGCTGCCAGTTTCTCAGATGTAGTCTTTGTCTGCACTTCCGGTTTCTCTGTATTTACCTCTGATAATTTTTCAATTTCATTTACCATATCACTAACTCCAATCTCAACATTTGTAGCCAATGGCTCAGTAGCCATATCTTTCCTTTTATCTTCAGTGGTTTCTTTATCTACCACAATGTTCACCTCTTGGGTGTCTATATTCATAGTATACAAAATCTTTGACTCAAGATTTGTATCCTCTAGAGGAGTCTCCATACTCTCTGTGGCTGGTTGACTGTCAGTAGTATGTGTCGGTGGATTATTAGAAAGAGGTGGGAGTACATTGCCGGTTATTTTTAAGCTAGGAGGTCCACCTACCTTGCCTTTCCCCTTATCCTTGTCCTTTTGGTATACCCTGATGGTCTTAGGTCTTATGAGTTCTTCCTATTTTTCTTTTTCAACAAAGAATATGTCCCATGCATCTGTTGTTTCTTCAGAAACTTCATTCACTCTTCCTACCATCAGTGCTACATGTCGGTGAGTGGTTCAATACACTGTCTGGTTAGCCTCAATGATTAATTGGTCTATTTCATCAGGTGAGTTAACTAGATGCACTGCAAGTAATTTTTCAATTTTTATTTTCTTATCCAGCTCAACAATGGCTACCCTTTTAGCTTCTAGTCTTCTATACAAATCATTGGGTATCTCATCAACAATTTCCAACAAAAATTTCTTGAATATATCCAAGTGTAAAATTACACTATTTTCTATGCTTTCCTTGTCATCGGGAGAAAGTGTAATATACAGTTTGCTAAAGTTTTTCAACTTTCCATCCTCTGTTATTTCACTAAGAAGTTTCTCTAGTGGAGCAATATCTTGTTTTATCTTCTTCTTCTTCGGAGTCAACTTCTTAACAGGAGGCCTAACTGCCTATTGCTTTTGTCTTATTTTCCTGGGTGTAGGTGAGGGTGTCGGTGAGGGTTTTCTTTTCCTTTCTACCCTTTTGAATACCATCAGTATATCACTCTCAAAAGAAGTTCCAACAGGTGAAAGATGAGCTTTTGGTTGAAGTCCTTCCAACTCACTTTCCTTGACACCAGTTTGCTTCAGTACATCTTCCTTAATTGCTTTTGCTTGTCTAGTGCCTTTCCTTATTGTTTGTTCAACTTTCTTAACTCTTTTCCTAGACTGAATTCCACTTTCAATTGTTTCTACATTACCAAAGATTTCTTCAGAGTTTTCCTTTGGTGCTTCGAGGAGGGCTTTTTCATAAGTTTCTATGATGTTGTCATCTGTTTCATACCTCATTTCAATTACCTAGATAGTCCTAGGGATAACTGCCTCCATCTAGATTTCATCTTTCTTGATTACAAAAAATATTTCCTTTTGATATTTGTCTACAATTGCCTGTGATAGCCTTATTCTAGTTTTCATTCAAGCCTTCAGTGCTTGAAAATTTTCATTTATGTTTTTCTCTCTGTCTTCTCCCATGTTATTTAATAAATCCAATAGTTGCTTTCCTACCATTATGTCAAAGCCAAAGTCTTTCCTACCAATACCTGATACTTGCTTAGTAATGTACAGCATCAAGCAAACAAGCAAATTTACAAATCTAAAGGTTCCTTTCTTATCCCCTTTGATCTTCTTTATATTTTCTATCAATTCATCTTTGAGCCATTCACATACATCAATTCTAGCATTATCATTAACCATGTCATATGCAATTTTGATACATAGGCTAGATATTGAGTTTAACCTATTTGCATGTGTAGCCTTATAACCTAAAATCATACTGACAAATCTAACATTGATGTCCTTCACATCATTTACCCTTAGAGATCTTTTGTCAAAAGTTGTGCCGATTAGTTTCATTACAGTTTCATTTGAGACCTTTTTTGTTCTGTCAGGCTTGCTATCGGTGGAAGGTAACCCTGTTACTGCCTTAACCGCTTCTTTGGTGATCGTATGGATGGAATAAAACCAAAATAATTCACCATGGACTCTGCTTAGGACTATTCTTATCACATCTTCAGGAAAATCAGGAATGCTAAGGATATCCACAAAACCTAGGGTTTTTATTACCTTGTGTTCCGGTTTGACATTATCATCTACATCACAAATCACAGTCCTATACATGTTCTTGATCTCATCATCACCTAATTCCTCTATATGAAAATGTATGTATATTCTTTGATCCTCTGCATAGACTACTCCCTTAGGTATTTTAGAAAATGCACCTATGGTATCATCCTTCTTCGCTATTTCATGAACCAATTTGAATACGGGTCTAGGGCATTTGATAACTTCAATCATAGTAGGGTTTGCAATAAATTCAGGTTTGGATGAGGAAGCCATAGTTATAAATACCTCATTCTGCCTTAAGGATGAGTGCTTGGATGAACTGCTTCACTTTTTCGCTAAGGATGCCTTCACTCGGGAATTTTTGCGCTCTCAAAGATTTGAATGCTCGGTGAATGAAAAAGGAGCTAAAACACTTGCTTTATAATGTTATTTTCTCCAACTACCACATTTAATGCTTGTCGGTTAAGTCACAACTTAACTCATCTACCGGTATAGTAGTAATTCAACTTCTTACCATCAACCGAGGGTATAATAGCATGTTTTTCAATCTATTGCTAAACGCCCAAAGGATTTTCCTATCAGTTAGATGAAGAGTCTCCTGTCGGTGGAGTGATACTCTATTATGCCGATGCAGGAGTATTCCTATCAACATTTTAATCTGACTTTCTGATCCATTGCTTTGAAAATTCTTGTTTTACCTCTTCAACCTTTTCTTCACCTTTCAAGCTAGGACCTTTGTTATTTGTCGATGATGCCTTGCTTCTACAAAATTTTGCAATATGTCCAATCTTGTTACAAGCATAACAAGTGACATTGTTTTTCTGAATAGATATCCCATATCCTATGTCGGTTTGTGTCTTGCATTGATTAGATAAGTGTCCAAATCTTCCACAAACATAACATCTTACATTCATTCTGGAATTTTCTGAATTATGACCAACTTTGTTGCACTTAAAACATTGACCAGTGGGTATATTAGTGTTCTAATAATTTCTAGATCTACACTGATTTTCTCTATGACCATACTTGTTACAGTTAAAGCATTTCCCATTAAATTTGTAAGCATTAGGTTGTCTTACCAGTTTACTATGATCATGATTGTTTGCAGTACCAGAGCTTTCACCAACTTCAAAGCCAAGGCCATTTGTATCTCCATTAGGCTTCTGGTTTTTCAACATGTCATCAAGTTCTTCTGAACTTTTCTTGAATTTCTCCTTGTGATGATTTGCAGCACCCAGTTCATTTTCCAAGATTCCTTTTTGTCTCATGAGTTCATTTGTGTCATTTTGTGTATGCATCAAATTTGTCTTCAACATATCATTTTCATGACTAAGTCTTGTGTTTTCATTTCCAGCATCATTCAGTCTTCTAACCAAGTCATCTTCATTCTTCTTTCTATCTTCCATTTCTTTACAAAATCTCATAGTCATATCTTGCATCTCATTCTTCATTGTGTTGTTTTCTTCTCTCAGTTTATTCACCAGATCATTAAGAGTTTCCTTTTCATCATCATCATTCTCCATCTTTTCACAAAGTTCTCTTCTCGTATTCCTTGCAATAGTAATATTTTCTTGAAGTCCTTGAATAATATCCTGTGTAGCCTTCAGATCATCTTCAAGTTTTATATTTTTCATCTTTTTTGCATCATAGTCTGAAAGAGTTGTTTCCAATTTCTTCCTTAGGTTTTCCATCTCTATCAGTGTTGAGATATTCCTCAAGTTGTTAGGCTTTTGAAAATAGAGGACCAGGCTCTGATACCAATTGTTAGGATTCCCAAAGATACTGAGAGGGGGGGTGAATCGGCATCTGACCAGTATAGAAATTTACTTGAATTATAACATGAAAAGCATATCAAAAATGTGTACCGGTAAACCAAAAATAATGCAGCAAATAAGAATAACAACCACAACATAAGAGACACACCATAACACAATATTTTTAACGAGGAAACCTGATGTGGGAAAAACCTCGGTGGGATTTGTGACCCACAATATTCACTTACTAGCCAATAAGGGAATATTATTGTTTACAATAGGGGCATGCACATGCAGGAAGGCCAAGTGCCTAGAGCTCACTGCTCAGTTACAAAAGAAGTCACACAGACTTACAAAATTGGATTATACAAATCCAATATCTTGTACTGCTTTAGATCAGCATCTATTATGCCAAATTCAGTACCGGTTTAAGCTCTGCAAAATACATAAACCTTTATCCCAATAATTCGCACATTAGGTCTGCCTTGATCTTTTCCTACTTTGCATCATAAATGATCTATAATGATCTCATACTTATATCAGTCATATTACAATCCACCAAGTCATCTTTACAAAAGATTTTACAATTAATTGCAAAATATAAATACACAAAATTCTTGTCGGCCAGGATGTCAGTAGTCTTCCTTTTCAGTGTCAGTGTTCTGTATGTCGGTGTAGAGTCTATCGGTGTCAGTGTCTGTATCTGTCTGCCGGTATCATATGATTGCAAGGTTGCCATCAATGGCAATACCTTCAATCACCTACAATTTCTCATTAGAGTGCGCATTTGCCAACATACTCTTGATACAAATATTAAATGCATGATGAAAATATTAAAATTCCTAAATAACTAAAAGTTAATGAGATGAGTATTGCTCCATCATAACTCACATCTATAAATGACACCTAGAACCTAAGTTAACTTAATATGTGAATAGGCTCCCACTAGTAACTAGATATAAAATATCCTCATTTACACTAACAAGGAATTGCATCAAATTTATTGAAGTAATCATCAAAAAGAGATCATAACTTTCAAAGAAGGAAGTTCCCCTGATCAAAGGAAAAGCTACAATAAGTTTGGAAGGTAAATTAAACAATGAGAAACACTAGTAGAATAAGACATTCAAATCATATGTTTTAAATAAAATTTTATCATAGTTTCTATTACTAACCATTGGGTAAAAGGAGAGGACATTGAATTTTTTATCACCCAACCACAAATAGTTGATAGTTGTTAAATAGGGAAACGCTACATTTTATAAAACATAGCTACCTATGCAATCATTACCAAGGGGAATTGAAGTTACTATATTTTATTGTCATTTGATATATATAAATCCTAGTTTGAGTAAGGTGAATAAATTTCAAACAAAAAAGAGGATTAAAAAATATTTTGAAAGGGCGAAAATTCAAAGTGGCTGCCATTGTTTGTGAACAAAGTGACAAAAAAAAGGAAAAATTATTGGTCATAAATTTTGTAAAATCCACAACCCATATTATAATATCAAAAAATGGATCACAATTTTAAAGTTTGTAGCATGTTTAAAGGATCACATGTCTTTCGCCTAATTGTCAAGGAAGAATCCAATAGAAAATAAGGGAACAAAAATAAAAGGAGGTGAATCATATCTTTTTTTTTATGAATAGGCCTTCTCTATTAGATAATAATATTAAAGTACATATTCTAAAAAAAAGGTCGAGGGATACAAGATCTCCCCACGAGATTCACACGGGAAGAAGCCGGAGCCAAAAAACAAATTTATTCATCAAAAAACTTCCTCAAGCATCCAAAGCAGAGGCAGTCGAGGGGGGAGGATCTTGATCATCTTTCTTGCCCCATACATCAGCAGGGCCAGGAGTCGAGTCCGGCACAAACCATCCATCTTCTAGGTCCTTTTCTTCTTCTCCTTCCTCCCGCCTGGGAGGTAAAATAGCCAAAGCCAAGAGAGGAAATTTAGAGGTGGTGGCAGCAGACCACCCAGAACCATCACCGGCAGCAGGAGCCAAAGTAATAGGAGAAACAGAAGGCCACCTCGAGGCAGAGCCACAACGCAGAGGAGAAGCCAAGTGGTGCCTTCATGTGTCATCTCCCCCATAAGAGGAGTGGTGAGGAACCTAGGACCGCGGGGTCTGAGAGTGTTGGGCAGAGGAGCCTCAGCCACGGGGCAGAGTGCGGTCAGTAGAAATAGAATCCGACGGCACTCTGGCAACCGCACAATGGGCATTGCCCTAATGCTGAAGGAGCTCCTGTAAGTGGCCCACTTCAAGAACCACTTTATTAGCTTGTACCTGAATTTGCATTAATACATTCTTACAAATGCAAGCTTTAGCATAGAGCGAGACATTAATATCCAAAGAGTTGTGAGTAAAAAGAACAGCATTTCTATCTTTCCAAAGAGTAAATAGGATCTCCATTCTTAAAGCATGCCATATCTGGGAAAACTTGAAGGGGATTCTAGGCAAATCTCCCATAAGAGCCATATGCCAAGAAAAGGGCTCAGGCCAAAAAGGCTGAAAGAAATCATGGATCTAGCTCTAATACTATTGAGATCTTCTACAGAATCAAAAAATATGCATAAAAGTTTCTAGATGACCACAAAAAGGGCACCGGGGATCAAGAACCCCCAAATGCTTAAGTCTGGAACCCAAAGGAAACCCTTGAAAAAGAACACACCAAGCAAAGTGTGAAATCTTGGGTTCAGTGGTGGTGAACCAAACAACGAGAAACCTGAGTCTCCGGGGTTTCTGAGAAGACTACAAATGCCACCATTGGTTAAGAATATGGACCATAGGAAAATGGGGCACCAACCAAAGATAACCCATTTTGGGTTTGTAGTTGGTGAAAGGAGTCCAAGGATATGACTTCCAATCCTTCCACCAAGGTCTAATAAACTGAATGCCAAGCTTATGTAACAGATGTGAGGGTAAGGCTGAAACCATAAGGTCATAAGTCTGTCGATCAGGTTGGGACAGACGAAAGTGGAATTGGAGGTTATCCCATGACCGAAGACTCATAGAAACTCTAGAAATCAGGTCCTTAGGTGTTCGAATGTTGCGTTTGTGAAAACATGGAGCACTAACACCCTGGATTTTGACCAGCAGTAACCCTTGCACCTGAAAAAGAGGTGGCCACTAAAGATTGTGTTGATTCATGGAGATCCCATCATGAAAACCATCACCCGCCCATAGAAGCCAAAACTTAATAGCTTCCCAATCATGCTAGATGCTTTTAACAACAAAAGTACCTTGGATCTAAACTAGGTCTTTCATAATGAGAAGGGTTTGAAAACCAATCCCCTTCGAAGTCAGCCTATTAGTAGGAAACCCTAAAGAAATGCAATTCCAAAGAAGGATTTTCCAAGCCTCGTTGCCAGATAAGGCTCTGATGATCCATTTAGCATATAAAGAAAGCCCTTGTTTCTGGGTAGAAATAAGGTCGAGCCCTCCTGACTCCTTGGGAAGGCAACAATACTCCCAAGCAACTCTGTGAAAACCTTGATTGTCGGAACCAGAGGCCCAAAGAAAATCCTGTAAAAGTCTTTACAACTTCATGTAAGAGGCCTTGGAAGGAGCCCAACATGAAGAGTAATAGACATGAGTAGCAGCCAAAACCTTCGAACAAATTTGAAATTTGCCAACCAAAGAGAGGCTTGGTTATCCAATAGGCTAATTTTTTCTCAATCCTGGCTAAAATAGCATTCCAAAGATCCACAGGCGAATCTTGAAAGGCAAAAGGAATGCCCAGAATGCAAAAAATTTCACCATGATAAAGTCATTTCTAGCCATATTGAAAAATCCAAGGTGGGGCGGGAAGAAAAGACAACCTATAAAATTGTGTCTTGTGCCATTGAATGGTTGACCTGAAAGCCAAGCAAAAAGTGTCCAAACATTAAAGAGAAGCCTGAACATTATCTTCTTCTTCAATGAGAGTAAGAAAGGAGTCATCCACAAAATGGCCATTGACAAGTTGAGAAGGTGACTCAGGTAGGGAGATTCCACGAACACATCCAGTAGAGATGGTGTTAGCAAGTAAGTACCCAAAACCCTCCGCCGCAAGAACATATAAAGCAAGAGCTAGAGGATAGCCCTAGCGAATGGATCTGAAAAGACCAAAAGCCTCAAACTAATGGCCATTGATGGTGATGGTCGAGGCCAAGAGCTTTGAGGATAGCCAAAATAAATGACCACTCAATGCGATCATAAGCTTTTGCGAAGTCAATCTTAGGGAAGATTGCCTGCTATTTGGAGCGTCGGGCCCAGTCTATCCCTTCCCAAATAGCAATAATATTATCCAGAATAAACCTAGACTTGATAAATCCAGTCTTCTCTAGACGAACAATCAAAGGAAGGAGATGATGAATCTTGAGAGCCAACACTTTGGTAATGATCTTATACGATACATTGAGCAAGGTAATAGGCCTCCAATTGCAAATGTCCTTTGGATCCCCATCCTTAGCGATAAATTTGATGTTACCCCGGTTAAGCATCTTTCCCAGGGATTGGGAATGAAAAGCTTCAAGGTAGACCTTATGTAGGTCAAAACCAACACAAGGCCAAATGGCTTTGTAGAACTCGCAAGGGAAACCATCACACCCAAGGGCTTTACCATCCACCATAGAAAAAATGGCTTCCTTGAGATCACAAATTGTCAGTAAGAGAACACAAAAGGTCTACTGAGACTCGAAAAGCCTTTTGGGAACAAAAGCTAAGCAATCTTGCAAAGCTTGGTCTATAGTCGGAGAGTTTCCCTACGTTGTGAACACCTTCTCATAATGATGGACAAAAGCTTGCAGAATATCAGGAAGCTCAATGAGAACAGCATGCCTCTCTTTGATTTTCTTAATTCCTACAAAGGTATGACGGGCACACAAAGCCAAGAAAAATTCTTTGGAGGCCCTATCACCCACCTTGAGCCAATGTAACCTGGCTTTGATTTGAGCTCCTCTGGTAGAGTAATTATCTGCAACTTGTTTCTGATGACAGAGCTGCGCTAACCGAAATTGCAAGTTAGAATCAAAAGGATTTGAGGCCGGAGCTTTTGTGGTAGCACAGAGATCTTTGGTGGTCGCATCATATGAGCGCCTACGGTACATGGCAAGTTGTCTACCATAAATGTGCAGAAACCTCGCATAGCAGTTAATGGCATCATTCTACCATGCAATCCAACCAGTGTAATGATGAGGCCATGGTTCCAAATTCTAAACCCTTTGAATGTGGGCCATCGTGGCCTAATGATGCAAGAGAGACATGTTGAGTTAAAACTACTTATTGGAAGGATTTGAATTCAATGCTAAACTTTATGGGGAAGTGATCGGACAATGTCACATCAACAAGAGGAGTGACGAGCAGATCTTGATCTTCAGAAAAAGAAAAAAAAAATTGCGTAGTTATCATCGCATGATCAAGCCTTTTAAAGATTTTGTCCAAGCCAGCTCTGAAATTAGACCAAGTGTGTCAGACCACACCTAGGCGACGACGGTTTGTGTTGGGGTCAAAAAGACCCAACTTATTATGCATATAGTACCAGGCTTCCCTCTCACCAGCTATCCATCTAAAAGTCAAAATTTTGTCCTTATCGGTCTCCACCTCAACCATATTGAAGTCACCACACATGACCCAAGTTGCAGGTGGCAGAGTATTAGAAATCCAGCACCATAAGTTTGATCTATCAACTGCATCATTGGGAGCATAAACATTAACAATCTCAATGGAATGATTATCAATTGACAGCAAAACCCATACAACACATTGCATGGGATCAAAACCCTAAGAAATAACCGTAAAAAGTCAACAAGGTGAGAGGAGATTAACAACTCCACCTTGAACAGCCTCATGCTGGAAAGCAAAAACTAGGCTATTCGGCCAAATAACACGGCATGCAGCAGTAAGCATGAAACCAGCAATTTTAACTTCCTGGAGGCAGAGAACATCCAAGCCTAAAACACGTTGATGAACATCTCTAACAGAATACTATTTGGTGAGGTCTATGAGACCTCAAACATTCCATGAGATGTAATTCATGAAAAATCTTGCATGTCATCCTCGTCCCCAAGAGAGGAGAAGTTATTGTGCAAAAAAATTGAACTGAGACCGAGAAGAGAGTCCTCACTGGAAATAACTCTTCTTCTCTTTGAACCATCATCTGCTATATCAGCACGCCCAGAAGGGTTGCGAGAGAGGTGCAGAGAGTGTGGAGCAAAAATCGCAGACGCAGCCTAAGGAGTGCGAACCCAAGGGGGTCAAGCAGCACCCTTAGAAGAATCCTTCCCCTGCTGGCCAGGGTTTGAAGCTGAAGCAGATGGCATAAAGACCACCTGGGCAGATGGTGCCTACATAGGAGACTTCATCATCGGCTGAGAACTTAATCCGATGGGTGGCTTTTGGGTAGAAGTGACATAGTTCTTTCCTTTGCGAGCCACAATGGTACATTCATCCTTCTTCGCTCCCTCCACAAGTCGAGAGTCGATCTCCTTAATAAGGAGATTTATTTTCGGTACAGCCAAGAGACAATCCTTGATTTTGTGCTCACCCACTGGCACCGATAGCAAGTGTTGGGAAGGTTCAAATAAAGCACCTTCATAGGTGAAGGTATTGCCACCCACTTGAATATCAACAGTTTCTTTTAGGTCGTGGGAAAGGTCGACCTCAACGCAGACCCTCTTTTGAGGGAGAGCATTAAAATACTGGTTCGGTTCAAGACAAATAACTTTGCCAACAGACTAAGCAATAGTTTGCATGAAAGGCCAACAAGTCAAAGGAAGACCAGAGAACTCAACCCAGACCAGGACTTGCAACTTTTTATCATCTGAGATAGAAAAGTCTCGAAACCAACGCTGAAAAACCATAAGGGAATATCGAACGGTCCATGGCCCATGAGAGAGGATAGCCTCAACATGAGATGGGTTCAAGAAGCGAAACAAAAAGAAACCCTTGGTGAGGCTTTGGACACCATCAAGTCGGACTCCATGAGGAGACCAGGCTTTGCCAACCCAGTCATGAAGCATGCTTTCAGGAGGGATCCTACCCACAAAATAACCTATCAAAGTGCATTTTTCAAGCCACTCAAAGGCATTATCAAAATCTTGAATAGGAAGCACAACATCAAGTGAGGACATACCTCGTGAAACACTTTCGGAACAAATTTGCGAGGGCGTTTGTCTTGAGGCGCCATGAGGGTCTGTAGATTTTGAAGGGTGTAAACATAATAACCTTAGCCAAACCAAAAAAAAGAACACATACAAAGTTTTCAACTAAGTAAATCATCATATTTGAAAGGAAAGACATACCATTAGATTATTTTAGTAAATTATGATATCAAGAAACAAGCTCACTCAACTATGAATTTCCATTTTCATAGATCTAACAACTATGAATTTGGGATAATTGAAATTAAAAATGTGTTTTTTATAAGAAAGTTGGGATTTAGTAGAGATTTATTTGTAGAACCCCCAAATCAAGTAGCCTATTAGGCCTCAACAACAACAACAAAAAGGGTCAACTTAGACAAAATAAGAAAAAGGATGCAAAATCCTTATTCATAATTCAATAAGCTATGGATGAGTCTATTTTTTCTAGTGTTTTTCTACCAATTAGGTCCAAGTGGGAATGGATTATTTTTAAAACATCCTATCAGAGAACCACTAAGGTGAAAGTGGCTAAGTTACAGTCTTTTAGGACAAATTTTAAATTTTACAAATGAAGTAAGGTCTATAGTCAAGTTATTAATTCTATTAATCAAACTAGATTACACAATGAATAAATAACGAATCAAAATATTGTTGGAATTTTTTGTAGAGCTTGCCTTATAAATTTGATGATATCGTTGCTGCAATTGAAGAATTAAAAGATCTAACATAACTATTAGTAGACAGTTTTATGGGATAGTTTTCATCTCATGGATCTAGGATGAATAAGAACAATAGTTTATCCTTAAACTACATTCAAAACATAGGTTTCCTTTAATAGAGGTAGACAAAGAAGAAGGTCAAAATCTAGAGGTAGAGGTTGAAATAATAATCAAAGATTTGGAAGGAGTGTACCCAATCAAGGTAGAAGAACAAATAAAAAATTATATACTCACGGCTATACCATTAGTTTGAAAAATAATCTCAAATGTATGATAAGGCTAATATTTAGTGTCATTATTGTAATAAATTTGGTCATTATGCATATGAATGCCAAAAAATAAATAGATGGTAAAAAAATGCAATTTTTTAAATAGTGTCAAAAAATAATTTAGGGTCATTATTAATTGCATGTCATGTTTCTTAATAAAACTCTATTAAATTGATTTTTAAACAACATATATAATAATAATATGACATGAAATAGAGATTTATTTAAATTTTAAATAGTTTAGTGAAATCAAATTTTAAGCTACATAATAATAAAAATTTATAGCATGGGTAAAGGTGTGTATAATTAAAATATAATGAATCTTGGATAGATTATATACAAGGCTTACAAAGTATTTTTAAAATAAATGAGTAAACTTTATTGGATAGAGTTCCAAATGATAGATTTATTGCAAAGGTTAAGAGAACATAGAACTAAATGTTCATGCTCTAAATCAAGAGTGAAAGGATAGTCCATGGAGAGCTTGAAGTGAATTTCAAAATAACTTATCTACACCAAACATGGCTATAACATCTAAGGTATGGATAATTGCATTTTAGAGGGTTGATTTTATTGTAAAGAAGGAAAATGGTGAGATGATTTTCACCTATTAATGAGTCAATGAAGCCATTTGAGAGTTCTATTTTTATGAAGTAACAAAAAAAAATCCATTCAAACTAACTTTTTAGAGAAAAGGCACCATTAGAAATTGTTCACACTAATTTATGTAGATCAATATAGACTCCATCATTAAGTAGTAATTATTTATTTCTTAATATTAATTGATGATTTTATCAAGAAGAAATGAATATATTTTCTCAAGTGTAAGACTAAAGCCTTTAAAATATTCAAGGATTTGAAAAAATGGTCAATAAAAAAAGTTGTATGTATCATGGAATTAAGAGGTAATTTAGTATATACACACAATAGTAAAATAGTGTTCCAATAATGAAGAATAAAATGATTGTGGATATGGCTTGAAGTATGTTCAAAGCCAAGAACTTGTCTTATGAATTCTCAATAGAAGTAGTAGCATGTGCAATGTATATTTTTAATAGACATTCTATAAAGAGTGTCAAAGCTAGGATTCCACAAGAAGTATGGAATGGTAAGAATCCTATTGTATCTCATTTTAATTTTAATTTTAGATATGTTGCATATGTTCATGTGCATGAAGAAAATAGAAGAAAATTTCAAAAGAAAAATTTTGAAGGCTCTTCTTTCATAACTAGGGGCAGGTGAGGGGGTCAAGTGGTAAGAAGCTTTAAAGGAAATTTTATTTATTATTATGCGATAAAATTGGGGGTCCAAATTCATCACTATTCTGAGGTGGCATCTATGTGTCATGGGATTTAAAGTGTTTTAAGAATAAATGAATAGATTGTATCATCATTGAAGGGGATTCATATAATGTCATCAAATGATTTTAGGAAAAGATTTCCCTAATTGTTCACTACTCAAAATTATTATAGTGGCTAAAAGCAATCTATCATCCTTGTAGAATCGCAAGATCACTCATGTGTTCAACAAAGGTAATCAAGTGGTAGAATTTCTAACAAAGGTGGTCATGCAAGTACAAAATATCATGATTTGGGATGATAAAATATTTTTTATTATATCAAATACAGATGAAATTAAAAAATAAGGCCAATTAATTGGCACATATGATCAATATATTTTCCCTCCCTTTTCTAATGGCTCTCACATGCCAAAGTACCTATAATTATGGTACAACTTTTGGAAGGGGTTACATTTTCATTCATTCCATCTCAATTTAATTAGTAATTTTTTTGTGTTCATATTGTAGATTATTACATCAAGAAGCTTTTATAATGAGTTCTACTCTACTAAGAACAACCCCCAACTGTCATTGTTGACTATTCCGTCATGGAGTGGGGATCTAGTTCAGGTCAAACATAAAGACATTTAGATGCTAAGGAATGACCAATAACCCTAGAACGTTTTGGTTGTAGGAATTTTTTTCTTTTTATGTAGAAACAAAGAATGGGTACGGCCAAGATAACTTTACAAATTTTCTAATTCTTGGAATGAGGGTAATGTGCCAGTCCATGCCATATCCTTCCAAGTTTCTACTAAAGCTATTGTCACTACAAGTAGTCTACAAAATGAAGGGATTAGGCTAGTAAATAAAATGAAAGGGTACTACAAAGATTCTATAAAAAGGTTCCTAGATGATGGGGAAAAGGTTAACCATCTCTAGAATGGTTTCAATAGGGAGCACCTCACAAGCATTTGAGCCAAAATAACAAAAGTTATTTTGAGGTAGGTTACCTTGGAGGGCCACTAAAAATGGTTTCATGTCTTCCTATTTCCCATGCTTAATAATTTTTATCATAATATTAAATCATTTTTAAATCATTTTGGATTTACACTTATTAGGAGGAGTAGATTAAGAAAGTTGTTATTTCTAGAAAAATACTTCCCATTCATAAATGTCTTATCCTTTTCCTTTTCTATTATATATTATCTCTCACTCTAGCTCTTGCTACTCATACCAAATTCCTTAATATATCCCTCATTTCTTAGAATGAGAGTCCCACTCCTAATAAGAGAAAGTCTAGTGTGTTCTCTTATCCATCCCCTATTATTTTAAAAAGTTTGAACTCAAGCCCACTACCTTTGACCTTAACGGTTTTTAATCAGTTGTTGGACCCTACGCCCCATTCAAAGGCCAAATATGACTCTCACAAATTCATAACACTTTTAATTGACCTTACCCCCAGTTCTAAAAATAAAAAGTTTTCTCTTTGGCCCCCAAGATTAGTCTCATGTTTCATTATTGGATGATGATCCAAAATCTCTCAGCTCCTTCAATATTGATTTCTAGAGCTCTACTAGTCTAGCTAGATCCCCATGGCTCTCCCCTTAAGGGATTTCCTTCCCCCTTCTCCTTCCAAGCAAAATGCCCAAGATGAAAATCCAAATTCGGTCCATATTTTCCTGCCAAACAAGCCCCAGTGCATCATCTGTATTTGACTCCATGACAAAGTGGAGCAAATTTGTAATGATTATAAACTCATTATCAACATTTATAAGTCGAAGATGGCCCAATTGCACATGGATAAATAGAAAATTAACCTTAGTTAATCCATAGTATTTAAAAGAGATCAAGAGTGACTTGATGAATTTGTTGACAAGGAAGTTTGGAATGTAATGAATATTTTGGCATCTACCTTTGGTAAACAAGAGAGGCTTTATAAGTATGTCCATGGCATAAATTTGGTGGTAGACTCTATGGAACAAAGGAAACATCTAGAAGAAGAGCTCAACAAGTTAAAGGATAATTAGGAATTTTATTAACAAACATTCAAGAATTAATTTCTTATTGCAAGGATTGTATCAAGAACATTTCCACCACTATTTAAGTTTTCCAACAAAAGCTACATAAGAGAAAGTAAAAACTAGATTTGCAAGAAGTTGATATTGAATCTCACCATAGCTCTCACCACTATATTTCAAGAATGAAAAGCCACTCAAAAAACGCTCCCCACTCCTCTCCTCCACATGTAGTGGTTGGTTCGAGCCCCTCTCCTAGGGAGGTTTCATTTGAAGAAAAGTTATAATTTCTCAACAAGGAGTGGTAGGACATAAAGGGTCTCTAACTATTAAATAAACCCCTAATTTGTATGTTGGTCTCTAACTGGTTTCCTCTATTTTTATTGTTGTTGTTGGTTGTTAGTTTCCTTTGGTTTTGATTTTTGGTTTTCTTAATCTCATAGCTTGTGAGATTTGTTCACTTTGCCTTCATGGCTTCTATGTGATGGGTTTTATCCCTTTCTTGAGCTAATCTAATCCAAAAAAATAAAACATTATAAATTATACATTCCCACTACTAACAAGGTAATCATTCATATAAATGTACATTGTAAAATTCAAGAAATAAGAATCAGTATCCATGGATGCTTAACGGATCAATTGAAAGTGCAATAATACCTCAAAATGGAGAATAACCAAAAGAATGAAGTGTGCAACTAATTCCACAAAGTAGTCTAACAAGAAAACTTCAAGGGATTCAAATTTACAATAATACCTCAAAATGAAGAATAACCAAAAGATACTTCAACAAGAAATATTCAAGGGAATAATTCAAAAGATTTGATAACACCAAGTAATTTTGTACAAGGTTAACCATCAAGATACCCTACTCCCAAATCAAATGTAAATTATGAATCAAATCCTACACCTTCCTCATTTATATTAAGGTATAAAGGTAGGAAAACAAAAAGTTTGAAAAATATTAATGATCAAGCAAAAAAAATATTTGTATTCACATTTTGATTTATTCTCTTGATTTTGTATATTTTGAGAAATTGGTCAAGGAAGAACGCAAGGTCAAGACTCTAGATAACGAGATGGATTTTATTGGAAGAAATGAAACATGAGAGCTAGTAGATCTACTTAAAGACAAATATTATATAAAAATAAAATGGGCCTATAAGACCATGTTTAATGTTCAAGTTAAAGTAGAAAAGTAGAAAATGGTTTTGCACACTAGCATGAAGTTGATTATAATGGAATATTTGGACTAGTAGCAAGGTTTGATATAGTTAGAATAATTTTATCCATAGAAGCACAAAATAATTGGAAATTTTACTAAATAGATGTCAAATCTATATTTTTGAATGTTTTTCTAGAAGAAGTATATGTAGAGAAACCATTGTTTTATGAAGTGTGTGGGAAAGAAGACAAGGTATGTAGATTGAATAAATCTCTTTTTGTTCTTAAATAACCACAAAGAGTGTGGTATGGTTGAATTAACTCATACTAGATTCATAATAGATTTAGTGGAAGCAACAGTGAACTAAAGATCAATATGCAAGGTAAAATTTTGATTGTATGTTTATATGTTGAGGATTTAATCTTTACTGAAAAATATCTATAGACATGTCCTAATCAACTATTTAAAAAGTTTGAAATTATAGATTTAGGATTGATGATATACTTTTTAGGCATTGAATTTGTTCAATCAAATAGTTTTTTTTTTGTTTGCCAATCTAAGTATGCCAATGATCTATTAGGTATATTCAATATGTTGAGTTGTAATCCAACACTAGCCCTAGTTGCAACTATAACTAAACTCAACAAAGAAGACAAGGAGTACAATATTCCTTGATGTATGAAATACTTATTAGAAGTTTTATGTACCTCACAACCACAAAGATAGATATAATATATGTTGTTATTCTAATCTCAGGATTTATAAAGTTACAATAAGATCTACATTGGCAAGTTAGGAAGAGAATATTGAGACATATCACAAGAACAACATGATATGTAATATCATATTTCATAACTAATGATTTTGATTTGATTGGTTGTAGTAATAGTGATTTTATAGGTAGTACAAATGATAGGAATAATTCTTCTAGATATGTTTTTTACTTTGTATTTGGTTGTGTTTCATGGGCATCAAAGAAGAAATGCGTAGTGACAATTTCATGAGAAAAATCAAAGTATGTAGCAACAACATCAATAGAATGTCGAATACTTTGGATATATAGAGTATTGATAGATTTATTACATAAATAAGAGGATCTAACATTAATATTTTTTGATAACATGTTGACAATTGCATTGTCAATAATCATGTTTTCATAATAGGAGTAAGCATATTGATATCAGTTACCATTTCATAAGAGAGTTAATAAGCAATGGAGAAATTTGTGTGTGTGTGTGTGTGTGTGTGTGTGTACATATATATACATATATATACATATGTGTATATACACACATATATACACATACACACACACACACACACACACACACACACACACACACACACACACACACACACACACACACACACACACACACACACACACACACACATATATATGTGTGTGTGTATATGTATATATACATATACACATATATATGTATATATATGTGTATATATATGTACACACACACACACACACACACACACACACACACACAACATATATATATACATATACACATATATATGTATATATATGTGTATATATATGTGTATATATACATATACATATACACATATATATGTATATATGTATGTATATATATACACACATATACACATATATATGTATATATGTATGTATATATATACACACATATACACATATATATGTATATATCTATGTATATACACATATATATACACATATATACATATATATGTATATATATGTATGTGTGTGTGTGTGTGTGTGTGTGTGTGTGTGTGTGTGTGTGTGTGTGTGTGTGTGTGTGTGTGTGTGTGTGTGTGTGTGTGTGTGTGTGTGTGTGTGTGTGTGTGTTAAGTAAGAAAAAATAGAGCACTTAAGAAATAATTTGGTTGTTTTCTATTACTTAAGATAAGTGGGGAAGGGCCCCAACCCATTTAGATCATAACTTAAAACATTTAACCAAAACACAGGCTTGGAAAGAAATCCACTAAAAATGAAATAACAAAACAATCTAGAGAGCAAGACTCACAATAAAAAATAATAAATAGCTAAAAAAAATAACAGCCTAAGAGACAACAAGGGCACTAACCAGATAGCCCCAACTATCCAATGTATCTTTCAACTCCTCCCATGGGAGCAAGTTGATGTTTTTCTATTCATTTTTTCTACTAGCATCCTTAATAGTAGGGCCCTTTCTCTTCTTCTTCTTCTTCCTCTTGATCTTCTTCGAGACAATCAAAACCTGCATAGTATATTTTTCATAAGGAGTCAATTAATCTTTATCAAGTCTTGTATACCACCCTCCAACTTCCTTATCAAGTCCCTATTACACTCACAGCCCAAGAAATTATGGCGAGTCTCTAGGTTCTCCACTACTGCACTAAGGTCTTCTATCTCTACAACCATCTCTTTCAGTCATAACAATCCTCAGGTTCCTCTGCAGCTTCTAGGTCCTCATTTTCCCCATAGTCTTTAAGGTTGTTTAGACCCTCAAGACCTTCATTTATATGGCTTTTCATCGGAGGTGAGCATGATAGAGAGTTTTCTAGGACCAAATCAATAGGGTCTCCCTGAGTGTCCTCTCTTATTTTAGATTCAGTCTCATTGAAGGTGGAATCCACATAATGGTATTCACTTTTCTCTTCATATGGGACATTCTCAATGACCTCGATGATTTTAGCAATTGTAAATAGCTTGGACAATATGGCTAACTTGCACTCCTAGGAGGAGTTGGTGATACTATCTTTAGTAGGTTTAGTGTTAGACAAGTCAATGGGAGGGGGGAGGGAAATAGCAGGGTTGTCTTCAGAGGATATGCAAGCCTTTTTTTTGTTGCCACTGAGAGGCTTGGAGTGACCCTCACTAGGGTTTAACTTAATTCACTTGTCATTGCCCAAAGTGGTATTGAGACCAATATTCATAACTAAAGGGAGAGTATCACTACCTAGGTTGAGGTTTTTCTTTCTAGGAGGGCTTAGAAAATATTTCCTAAGGGAAATGGTATGGAAGGAAGATGGTGCTTCATCTTCAAAGGCAATTCTCTTTTTGGAATTGCAAGGCACATAGGGGCTTTGGTCTTGATTATCAGGGGGTCATGAGGAATGGTCAGATTCATAACAAGGGTATTTTCTAAATATAAATTGTAAATAGTATAGAACATACCTTGATGCAATGAAAAATAAAGCCCCTTAGAAGAACATTTTCCCATTGAAGAAAAGAGAAAGTAGGGGAAACTTACTGGTTTGTGATGAAAAAGGTGATTCAAAGGAGGGAAATGGTAGTCATGAACCATGGTGAATATCCCTCACAAGGTAAAGTTCTTAATAATGTGGTAGCTCATAGCACCCCAAGGAGGCAATAAGTCCTCCCAACTAAACTCATTATGGTGTCCTTTAAGGTGTTCTCATGTTTCCAAAAAGAGCTCCCCCGATATGCTTACCTTTGGCTCAGTCTGGGAACCTTTTCACCATCACAATGTAAGCCCATAGCTTGCACAATGAGTTCCTCTAAAACTTCCATTTTGACACCTCCAACCTCAACTCTCCCATTTCTCCAATTATTCATGAATTGTGAGGATAAATCATCATTGCTCTCAACCATAGCTTAAAAAAATGGAGTAATGCCCCCTTTGTCAAAGATATCCCAAGCCTGTGTGATTTTAATAAGGGAAGAAAATGAGGTGGGCTCAACCTTTAGTCTCTGGGTACCCATGGTAGTGTCTCTTTCAACCCAAAAATTAGAAACGATGTTAGCGACGCCCAAAACCAAAGTAGAAGAAATAAGAATGGATATTTCTAGAATACCAACAAAATAAATATTACAAGCTTTTAACCAAACATCTTTTTTTCCACATGAGAACATTCTTAAGTCTTTTAATTTCTTTCTTCAAACTACACCTTTCCATGAGTAATAATTATAATATCACTCCCTCTAGGTGTTATCGTACATTTTTCTTATGCGGGTGAAAATATCCTCTAAAGGCATATCCTAATGGTAGATGGGGACGTCACATTTGCATTTATTTTTTTTTTCCTATTAACAAAGCTTTTAAAATTATGATGATACAACTCTATGATGTCAACCTTTGTTGGCCACCTAACCTATAGTGCCAAGTGGCAATCCACATCATATACACCACGGGAAAGATTCTAAGCATATTCTTAAACTTCATTGCTAACAAACCTTTCATTTTTGTCACTAAAGAGGATGTCTCTGACATGGCATGGGACCTCTCCTTCCCTAGTCTAGTACTTCCACTCCCCAAATTTGAGACCTTCATTGGCTAAAGCATCAACAACTTTATTTTCTTCCCTAAAAATATGGTTGTTCGCCCAGTTGGAGAACCTACCAATCATTTCCTTTCTATCAACAATGTATTTTTTAACCTTCCATGGAGAATACGATTTTGAGTTAATAATATCTATTATTAACTTAAAACCTTATTTAATTAAAACTTTATTAATGCATGGTTTTCTTTAGGCCCCACCATAAAGTGATGGCCTTGGCTTCATTATTGGTCTTAACCCCCACATTTTTAGGATACCCTTCCAACACTTTACCACTTGAATCTCTTATAACCCTTGTCACAGCTGCAACCCCTAGGTTACCCTTGCTACACTTGTGAAAATTTTATTTGACCCAATCTACTTGAAGCTTCTGCCATCTCACATATTTTTTTAGAATCTTTTTTCTAACTTTGAAGTCATCCATATAGAAAGTGACACCCCATTCTCTCCTTACAAGTAATTCCAAAGGTGTGGCATTCTGAGTAGCCATGGCATGGTTCATGACATTTATATTTTCTTTGACAACACTGTCTCACTATTTGGAAAACCCCTTCATTGTCCTTGGATTCATCTTTGAATATGCAATTATTTCTATCCTTCCAAACAAAACTAGCTAGAAAAGGGGGGACTTGGTCCCATAGGTTTCGAAGCACTGGGTGTTTGAAGGGCGAATTTTCCTTCCAAAATGTAATCGGATTTCTTGTATTGTTAGGAAGAACCCAACATGTATGTAAATCCATGAGCACCTTATCCCAATTACCCCTAGCAAAGTCATAATGGATGAATAGGTAATCAATAGACTCCTCATGTCATTGGTAGAGGGGACATCTATTAACCAAATAAAACCCTCTCTTGATAAGGTTATCCATATTGAGGATCATGTTATGGATGGTGGTCCTCTAGAAGTGGGAAACTTTTGGGATGATGTTTTGATCCCAAATAAGCTTTGAAATGTTCTCCCTGATCCCACCATTGTGTTATCCTAATCTGTAGGTCGAGGAAATATAAAAGCTACCTTCTAAATTTAGGGACTAGACAACCTCATCTTTCCTATTAATATCAAAAAAAGATAATCACCTGTAGTTTCCAAAATCAAGGATCTCATCTCTCCACTAGGAAGAATCTGAAGGAGGAAGAACTTCCATCCTAGTCTATCCCCCCTCCAGTCCACATAATCATTCAATTTGACTCCAAAATACTAAGTTAGAGGATAAATAAGGTTAGAAAAGGGGGGAAAGGAGCACAAAGCGGAATTTCCTACCCAAATTTCATCCCAAAAATTAATACAATGACCATTACCCACTCTCCATCTCAAACCTTGTTTCAAGATTTTTCTAGAGTTGAGGACATTGTTCCATATCTCCAAACCTTTAAGATAAAAGGGGAGTAAATGAATTTTGGTGCACAGAGTATTTATCTTGGACAATTCTAATCCAATCATTATCAAAGGATATGAGGTTCTAGATGATCTCAAAATTGAGGGCTTTGTTGAAAGGTTGCAATATCCTTAGGCCAAGACCACCCATAGCTTTAGGTTTGCACACAATTTACCATTTGAATAGGGATAACCTTTTCTTCTCTTCACCCCTATCCATAGAAACTTCTTCTAAATTTGTTCAATCTTTTTAGCTCTGAAAACAGTAATTTTGAACAAGGATAAATAGTAAATAGGCATGTTTTGAAGTGTGACTTTCAAGAGCTAATATTTTCTTGCCTAACTAAGCAATTTACCCTTCCACCCAATGAGTTTTATCTATATCCTTTTCATGATCCCAAACCACTAGTTATGTGTTAATTTCATAATGACAAGAGGGAGACCAAGGTAGGTAGCAGGGAGACACTCCTTCTAGCAAACAAGAATATTAATGACCTTCTCATATATAGGTCAATTTTAGTATTGAAGAAATATAACAAACTCTTGTTATAATTCATGTGTTGAATCGAGATACTAGCATACTTGTTGAGGATAAACTTATATTGTCTGTCTTCGCAGACTGAAGATATTCCAAACAGGATGGTGTCATCCACAAATTGTTGGTGGGATGCTAGAGATAGAGAGGAAGCGAGTTGAACACCCTTCAGTTTGTTTTGATTGATGAGTCTATGGATATTTCTTCCCCGCACTTCAGCCGTAATGATAAATAGATATGGGGAGAGGGGATCCCCCTGTCTTAGTCCCCTTTCATTAATGAAAAATCCTCTAGCCACCATAT
This sequence comes from Cryptomeria japonica, assembly GCF_030272615.1. Taxonomy (NCBI): domain Eukaryota; kingdom Viridiplantae; phylum Streptophyta; class Pinopsida; order Cupressales; family Cupressaceae; genus Cryptomeria; species Cryptomeria japonica. The sequence goes on along the minus strand of NC_081410.1, from coordinate 565,823,318 downwards.
CCACCAACTAAAAAAAATGGGTTTAACACACATTCCTTTATAAAATTTAATAAATGTTCTCCAAAGACATATCTCCTTAAGGTAGCAAACAAAAAGCTCTAGGAAATCTAGTCATAAGCTTTGGAGATGTCCAGTTTGAGAACCATTCCTATCTTATTATTATTGTCCATGGAATGAATAATTTCATGAGTGGTGAGGACCACATCAAGTATCTATCTCCCCTACACAAAGCCTTTCTGATTAATGGAAACAATTTTAGGCAGAAAGGGTTTGAGCCAATTAACTATCACCTTGGAAATGATTTTGTAGAAAATGTTACATAAACTGATAGGTTGGAAGTCTATTAGTTCCACTTGTTCCTTTTTAAGAATAAGGGAAATGGAAGTAGCATTGAGTTTCTTTAACATTTTCCCTTTCTTGAAGAAATCCCTTACCACCACCACCACATCATCCTTGATGATGTCCTAGATTTCTTTAAAGAAGGCTAGGGGGAACCCATTAGGCCCAAGGGACTTGTAGGCATTCAAGGAAAATATAGCATGCTTGAATTCCTCTACAAAGATAGGTCATGTCATAAACCCATTGTCCTAAGCTGAAAGAGTATTACGGAAAGTCTCTTGAAGCTCATCCCCCTGATCAATGGCCCCTATCCTTTCCATGTACAAGTCCTAAAAATAAGAAACATCACAATGACTTATCTATTCCTCATCCTCCTTGGCATTCCCATTACCATATTTTATCCTCCTTATGGTGTTCATCTTCTGATGTTTCATAGTTGACAGGTGGAAGAAGCAAGTATTCCTATTTCCCTCTTGGAGCCACTGAATTCTCAATTTCTATTTTCAATGAATCTCCCCATTTTTTAAGAGTCCATGCCATCCTTCCCTTAGTTTTATTTATTTTAAAGTAGCCTCTATCTCTATGTGTCCTGAAGTCGTCTCTTCCTATATCTCTGTAAGGTCCAAAATAATTTGACTCTTCTTTATAAATATATTACCTAAGGTATACCTATTCCATCCTTTGACTTTATGTCTAGCAAGTTTGAGTTTAAACACAACCCTGAACATAGGTTTGCTAGAGATAGGGTTGTTCTACCAATTCTCCACAAGGTTTTTGAGGTCTAGTTGAAGGGTCCACATAATTTCAAACTGAAAAGGGAAAGGACATTTTTTGGGGGAAATGTCCCACTGCAAAAGGAGGAGATTATGGTATGAGATGTATGTAGGGAGGGCTTGGAGAGAAATATGAAGTCTAGGATATTCTATCCATTCAAGATGATGAATCTATCTAGATTAACTTGAATGGGATCAACTCCTAGCCTTATATTTGACTAGGTAAGAAGAGTTTCCCTGAGATTAACATCCATCAATCTTGTTCCATTTAGGAAATCAACAAGATCCAACATGCTATCCAAGTATTCCTCCAACCCTCCCAACTTCTCTGAAGGGGGGAGAGGGGTGTTAAAATATCCTCCCATCATCCAGTGGTTGTCCATAAAGGAGTTTACCAGCAGAGTGAGTTTGTCCCACAAAGATTTTCTAGCAACCCGTGAATTAGGAGCATAAACATTAGTGAGGTTCCATGTGGCCTGAGTAGAGAGAAAGTTAAAGTCAACAATGAAGCTATTTTTACAATGATCAACCCTATTTCCTTTAATGATTGATGGATTCCACGAGGTTCCTATCCCTCCATAAGCAGCTTCAGACGAACTACGGCAAAAATGGGCACTAGACCAAAATCTCTTTGTAGCCTAACCAAAAACCTTATCTATCATTTTGGTTTCTTGGAGAGATAAAATAGCAAACGTGTTGTCATAAATAAAATAGTTCACCACATGTTTCTTATGAGGTTTTTTTAGTCCTCTAGTATTGAGGGAGAAGATCTCCATTTCTGGTTTTCCTCGTCCCCAAGACAGATTCAAGGGAGCTCTATTTTTCCCATGGGGGCTTCACTTAGTGAACCTAGGTTATAGCACGTGTGATCATGGAATACTAAAGAATCCCCCTATTTTCAAAAAATATTGCCCTAAGCTCCTTTTTTGTCACCCTCCCAATACACAACCTAGATTAAAAACCCCCCTATTTTTACCAGATATTGTATTTTTTCATAGCCTGAATTAAAAATCCCCCTATTCCACCAGATAGGCAATATATTATTTTAGATTTTCAAGATATTAAACCCCCCAATACGAATGCACATGATATAATATTGCCTAGCCAGTGAAGCCCCCATGATTTTCCCATGGCCTTATTTCTTTGGCTACTTCTCTGTGCCTTGTCTCTATATGCAATGGTTTGCCTTTCTTTGTTTCTAATCCAATGTCATCTTTTTTAGCCCCCGCCTTTATTTTTCTCTTGTTGTTAATCGTAGACCGTTTTCTCTCAGGAGTAGGAGGAGTCAAGGTGTCAAAGTTGTTGATATCTAACAAGACTTCCATTGAGCTAATAACTTTACTAGGGGAGTGAATCCCAGTTTGGCTATTCTAAAATATCTTAGTCAGAGTAACAAAGCAAGGATGAGAGCCCTCCACATTCAAGTCTTCAATGACCTTAATAGGGGAAGAAGGTTCCAACCTAATCCCAAATGTTGAAGCAGATGGCCCATAATGGTCCACTATCTTATCCTCTATAGGCTGGGTAGACAGAGTATCCCAGGGTATTTCAACTTGATTAGAGGAGATAGCAAGCTTATCCACAGCATCATTTTCTTCTTTACTAGTGACTAGGGGATCCCGACAGACAATATCACCCTCCTCTGCATCCACCTTATCAGAGAGGGGCCTATGAGGGGGATTTTGGCAAGGTAGGAAGGGGTGGTCCTAGCAGAGGAGCCACTAGCAACATCTAATTGGTTAACATTGTTCAAGATGGCTTCTTTACCCTTAGAGGCATTGATCTAATAATTGGGAATTCTACATTTATCAGCTAAGTGATGGAACCTAGATCAATTATGGCAAAAGAATCTATAATTCTCATAGATAATAGGTTGGGACCTCTTCCCAAATTTGGAACTTGTAGAATGACACATTGTGGGAGGGGTTTGTGCATTTCAACATTAACACAAAGTTTGGGAAAAGCCAACCAAGTTTTCTAGAGCGTTACCTTGTCAATCATAACCAGAGAACCAAAGGAATCAATAATGCTTTTAAGGGTGTTCAAGCTCCAATATTCAAGGGAGGGGCCCAATAATCTAATCCAAGTTGGGGCAACTCTCCTAAGGTCCAAATTTGGGTCAAATCCAGGCTTTCATCTACATAAAGAGAGCCCACTCTTGTGCCCTTTATCAAAAAACCAAGGGCCTTCAAACAGAACTTTATTCATATCTTCCCTATTTGCAAATTTAAAAAGAAATTAGCCCTCCAACATGGCTCTAATAAGGACACTGCCTTTCAATTTTCACATGCTAGAAGCCCACTTCTTGACTAAATCCACATTGGATCTAAAGGAGAAAAATTTACCGACAAGAGTTGAGGATAGATCCATCATAGCCTCATCCATAAAGTCATCAAATAGCGATATTTCAACACCCTCCTGTGAAACTTTGGTTGTCGAGCAACCAAAGGTATTTTGTAAGGACGAGGATCTACCAATAACTCTATCCACCCACAAGGTTGAGGCCTCCCCACCAAAGAAAGATTCCTCTTTGGAAAGGTCCACATTTTCCTCTAGGTCATCCACAAACCTTTTTGGCAAATAGGACAGAGTCTACCTCTTTCACAGCTTCAATAGCTATGGGTCGGAACCCATCCACGACATGTTCTCAAGGATCAATGTGCGAATCTTGGGGGACCATCCTGGTCCCCCCATCTACAGGTGACATCTCCCATAGACATGCAGAATTTGAAAAGTGATGGGCCGAAAGTTGCAAAGCTTCACTATCAATGATGTTTATTGCTAGCAAAGAATTTGAGTATCGTAACAATTAATGATAGAAATTAAGAAACATGTGAGAAATATATAATTTCTCCCACTAACATTAAATAATTTGACACGAGATTTGATTAACTATTTAATTGTTTCTAAATAGAAAACTATTCAATATTTATTGATAAAAAAATTTCTTATTTACATTTTAATCAAACTTCCTAAATATTCATTATACTCTCAAAGACCTCTATAAATTTGAGGCATTTGTAATCATTTCTCATCAAGCTAAACAAAGCTAATCGAAACATTCAAATATGTATCCACCCATCAAAATGTTGATAGCAGTTTCAGTCATTTCAGGCGTTTTTGACTTGTCTCAATGAAGTGTCATGGATCACGCAAAAACGAGACGAAACCCTAATGTGTTTACACACTAATCTGGCAAGTCTATCCCTAAGATCTTATTTATTTTTTAACTAATATCTTATCCATGACGTTGTATCCTGGTCCATATATTCTGAAGACTTAAAATTACGTTCACTCTATCGACTCACAACACAAACTATCATTATCATCCCCAACATATGTAGGTAATTCTGGTTAGAATCAAATATGCTTTGAGAAATCCCAACACGCAAAGCTTTCCAAACTACCTATCTAATTGCTTCTCCAATACCATTTTCTTGGCAATTTTCTGTTATGCTGTACGTGCAAGTATTCTTTCCCAATCGACTTCATTTCCATCGTTGCCTCTGTACGAAAGATAATGGTGTACACGCAAATGATAAGTGTGACAACTTTCTAAGTGTGTCAACGACGTAAGTTATGGAGGTCACTGTGCTAATTTTAGTGTTCATTGTCATCTATCATATTGGATTGTGTTTTTTGTTGTCACCAATTATTACGACTCAACTTTCTGATTGAGAATGATGAGATATTTGGTCTGTACTAATCGATTGCAATTTGAAATTTTCTCATGCTCCCCAACCCTTATGAGATATTTGGTCTGTACTAATCTTCTTATGCTCCCCAACCCTTAAATGGGCTCAGTACATTAAAGACAATATGGATGAGAAAGAGAGACCGAATTTGACTTAATAGTGTTTGAAAGATCCTCTTGTTTACTTTTTCACAAGAATTCCCCAGAGAGTTTCAGGAAACTAATCTAGGGATGGCATACATGCACTCCAACTCCCTTGAAGCTTGATGAAGAATCTACCTTACATTGTCAAGTTATTTGAGTTTTAAAATGGCATTCAGGAGTTTGAAGTGATTTTGTGTAAGGTTTAGATTCATTTTCAAGAGTTTTGAAAGTACTTTTGAAATTTTAGAGTATATATAAGGTGTAGATTCATTTTCAAAAGAGTTTTGAAAGTATTTTTTAAATTTTAGAGTATATATAAGGTGTAGATTCATTTTCAAAAAAAATTAGTGTATTTTCAAAAGTTTAGAGTGTATGTATGTCACTCATATAAGAATTCATTTGGATCATTTACAGTAATTTTAAAAATTTGTAAGAATCCATTGTCTATAAAGTATGAGTTTAAGAATATTTGTAATGTTAAGAAGGATTGTCCAATATTTATAGTACGATGAAGGAATTGATTGTGTTTATGATTTCACATTTTTCTCTTACAACCTCCATTTATATGTAAGTATAAAGGAAAATAATCTTTGTTTAGCTTAATCTAGGTTAATCAAATAAATACATATACATTAGTATAAATCAATTTAGATAAACTAATTATAGTTGATTATTTAAGAAATTAAATGTAAAAGATGAGGTATTTATCTAAGAATAATGATGGTAGAAAAAATTGATATCACGTTCAAATCCATCTAGTTTGAATCTAAAGATGAATGCTCACCTATATATTTTAAAAATCTCTAAATTTTGGTTTGGGTTGCATACATGCCTACAAGATTGATCATGCATCATGAACATCTAATCTAACATGTAAAGATGATCTATAACTCGCAAAAATTATTCTATGCACCATGAACTTTTTGCAACCTATGTAAGTCAAAAATCAGATTTGCATTGAATTCCAAGGACTAGCAATATCTAAATGTACCTTGGTGACATCACTAAATCACAAGGTTGTGTTCTCATAGGTAGTTCCTTTCGATTAGATCAACTTTATGATTATGGAAATGATCAAAGATAAAACTCTTTAGTCATGAAAACTCCTTAAGATGCTAATTTAGAATTTAAAAATACCTTGACAAGATCACTAAATCACAAGGGTTTTGTTTTCATATGTAGACCCCCTTGTTTAGATCAAATCTATGGTTGTAGAAATGAAAGACAACATTCTTTAGTCAAGAAAGTTTCTTAAGATGCTAGTGTAAATTTTAGATTCCTTTTAGTACTCCAAATCAAACTATTACTAGAATGAGTATCCTATTTGATGCATAAGGTTTTCATAATCAAATGATAAATTAATGCACAAAGTATACCTTCAAATACTAGTGTGAACACTAAAATATAGGAGAAAATAATCATTTAGAAAATAAGCATAAAATGAGAACCCCACTCTATGCCTAGCTACACCTCTGATATAGCAAAAGACATATTAACAAGTGACAAAATAATAATAAACTTGTTACCACAGAGTATCTTGTTGACATAAGTGTTGTACTCAAGATGATTGGTTGATTGTTGAACGTCAATTTTAGTTTCTTAATACAATAGTATTTAAGCCTTTTGTATCCAATTCACCTCTCTAAATTTTCTTACGAATTGCTCAATTTATATATTGTGGATAAGAATGAAGAGTAGATGAAATTATATTTTTTGTAATAGAGGGGTCAAATTAAATGTACAAATAATAAAATAATGACAAGTGATACCATGTGATTGATCCACATGATTAGGAAAAGGACTGAGAAGAGATGGAGATGGAGATCTAATCAAATCTTGATGAAGGATGAAGAAGGGCCTTTCTAGAGCCTTATGCACTTATATCCATGTGTAAGATTGACTTTGTTTTTTCTTTTTAAAAAAGTGGTAAAGGAGTGTGAAATAATGATTAATTAGTTGACTAAACCTAATTTATTTATTCAACTAATGATAAATGAGATTTTAGAGAAATTGAATAAATATTGGATGTTTATTTTATTTATAAGAGAATATTGGGAAAATGGTTGACTTAATTAAATAAATGTGATTTATTCAATTAAAGTTTGAACTTTAAAAGAAAGGAAAGTTTGAACTTTAAAAGAAAGGAAAGTTTGAACTTTAAAAGAAATGATATCCACTTCATAATTGCACTACAATTGCATTTGTATGAGTAATGTTATCTTCACTTAATGGCTTGGACTATTATGATAACTTCATGAGCTTCATTAGATGTTTAGTAAAGTGATAAGAATCTCATATTATTCTAATTCAATATATTTTTTTATGTTGTAAAACAAATACATATGAGATTGAGTTGCCAAAAGGCATAGACATTTCTCCAATTTTTTTAGGTTGGAGATTTGGATGTTTCTCATGAGCTGAAAACAATTGATAACAATGAATTAGGCTTTCAATATATAATTGGAAACAACACTTACCAAATACAAAGAAGGAAGAGAGATGCTATCTCAAATTAGAGTCAATAAGAGGGTAGGGGTAAAGGTGTAATATGATGCCCTTTTTGTGTGTGTGTGTGTGTGTGTTTTGCAATGGCTTTGAGATGATAAAATAAGTGTAGATAATTAAGTAACTTGCAACAATTTAACAACTCAAAAAATTGACAAATTTTAAAAATATATGAAGCTAAAAATTCCACATATTATTTCTGATCTGTAAATATACTTTTTCCCAAAAGTAACAGCAACGTAGATCATTAAATAGAATTGCATATCTAATTCAAACATTCCCAAATAATGCAACATTGAAATAGCTTGAGTAGTTTATGAAATTTGTAAACTATCACTCTTGAAATGGATGCCTAAATCTAGAAAACTCCAACAATGATGAAGGAGATAATTATAACAATGTAATTTCCCACTCTAGATGCCCCCAAACTATTAAAGAAGACATCAGAAGCCTAGACAACCAACTATAGAAAACTCTCATTCCCTCCTTAGCAATGTACAACCAACCTTGAGGAAGGTACAACCAATAAAAAGAAATGAATGAACAACAAACCCTCTCCTTATTCTTCTTCAATCAACCTCTAACAAACTAATATGCAAGAACCCTCTATCAAAAATGAAATAAACTCCACAAGTATGCCAAAATGTGACCTCTGAGATGAAATCACTAGGATATTCTTTAGGTTGTGTCTCTCAACAATGTGGAGAATGTCACCTACAAGGGTTTTAAGCACTTACAAACCTGAGAAGAAAAATCTCCTCCAAAACAAGAAGCAATATCCAAAGTATCAAACTCAACATAAAAGAAATGAACTCCAACTTTTTCTTTTATATTTTCCCCAAAAGGGGTCAGCCTATCCCAGATAGTCTTTTAAAAATATTAAAGAATTGCACTTTAATCCTAGCACCCAAGTCGCCTTTATTTTAAATATATTAAATAATGATAAAGTTAAATATTAATTTCTTTATAACATATTAACTTGTCGTTATTTAAAATAAAATCACTAGACTATACCAAATATTGGGCCAATGATATTCATTGCTCCCATTAACATGTTTAAAAATAGAAATATTGACAACTAGGTCAGTCAATACCTAAAAATGGCTTATAAAAAATAGTAAAAATGGAAAACTCATATGAATTTCCTCCAGAAAAAGGCATTATGCTTATCTTAACTAACAGTTCCCAAATAATCATCTAATATTGTCATCCTACTAGATCAACTACCTCCACAGTCCCCTAACCCTAACTCATTAGCCTACGAAAACCCAATTGAATAGGCTTTAGAACAATCCACCCTACTAAATAGTTTAGGAAGGGGACCTTACAATCCACCCTTCCCAAAATTGTTTGTTCTATTAGAACAAATGGTTGCAATGGCTCTTCCCGCCCATAGGGCGATTTCAATTTTTGCATCAAGAACTTCACGTCCCTCGGCCTCCCATGTGGGTGATGTGGAGTTCTCTGTTGCGAACCATGTTTCGTCTCGACCCTTTGTTGGTGGTCCACAGGATGTGCGGCCTTCTGGAAAGCTATTGAATGATGTCACTGGTGCACCTATGTCTGGTGGGCAGAAGGCTTCGAGTTCACGAAAAGGGAGATGGTCGTTTGATGGTGGGTTCATTCCTATTGCAAATGTCATTTTCTTTAATCTGAAAGCAAAGACAGAAGAGGAAATAGATCATAATGCTTTTTTTCTTTCCTTACATGGTGTGATTTGTCGGTTTAAGGGTTTTTTCCCTAGCCTCCCTCAGTTGCACACCTGGATCTTAGAACAGTTGGAGCCTCTTATTACTGGTAAAGTTCATATTTTCCCCATGGCTAAGGGGTTTTTTATTGCTAAGTTTGATAATGCTCAGGATAGAAACAAAATTTTATGTGATCATTATTTTAGCTGGGAGGATAAGCTTTGGCACTCTGATTTCAACCCTTCTTCTAGAATATTTAATAAGATCCTGATTTGGGTTCGCCTTCCTAATCTCCCCCTTCATTTGTGGGTTGATCCTCTTTTAGAGGAAGTGGGTGATACCCTTGGAAATTTTTTGATGGTGGATGATGAATACTATGATATTTTTCACTCCACCTTTGCCCGTATTTTGGTTGAAATGGATGTTTCAAAAGGGCTGCCTACTAAGATTTTTCTTAAATCTTCTAAGGGTTCTTGGGTTCAATCTTTAGACTATGAAGGGATTCCCTTCCGATGTAGAAGATGTTTTAAAATAGGTCATGTGGTTGCATGATGTGGATTTGAGAAAAAGGCAATGACGGCTACATGGTGGAAAGGTGCTTCTCAACAACATTATACGGTTGAGAAGAAATCTGAGAAGCGTAGGATTTTTTCTGAGGTGGTTGTGAGGGAATCACAAGGTCTTGGGACATCCTCTCCGGATGTCATAAATGGTGGGGTTGTTGAAGTTGTGCAAGATTATCATGTTGAAACCCCTAAAGAGAGAGAGATTGGGCCTCAGGCTACAATTTCTGGTGATGGCATTCTGGCTATCAAATCTGGTGGTGTTTCTGATAAGGCCTTGCCTGCAGGGAGGTATACTGATGATATCTTTAAGATAGTGGTTGCAGGCATTCATCCTCAGGATAATGGTGTGTTGGCTTGGCATGATAAGGCAGTGCAAGTGGAAGAGGGTTGGATTTATGTTAAGGGAAAGAAAGCTAAGCCTTCTTTTGACATGACTCTTTGATCCCACAAGAGTATCTCTAAATGTAAATCTTGATAGTTATTGGTTGGGGGTTGGTTTTAGGCTGGTTGTTGGTTGTTCTTTTTGCAGCTTTGTTTTAGGTTGTGGGAGCCTTTTTTTTAAAAACCCATGTATTTGGCTATGGTGCCTTTTTTACCCATGGTTGTCTGGTGCTTTTATGTTCCTTATGTTAGGATAAATTTCTTGTTGATGGTTCCAGATCCATTCAAAATCTGTTTGTAAAGGGTTTTGGGTCCCTTCAAAACCTATTTTTGCCTTAATCAAAAACTTAGGATTAGCTGCAAAATCTACTCATTCTCCCACATTACATGATCCTCTACTGGCAAGTTCTTCCATTTGACCAAATATTGTTTGATGATCCTCCTTTAAAGAGTTTTCTCTCTATTGTCTATATGATGGCCTTTGGAATCAATAATCTTTCCCTCATTTAGTGGTGGCAACTCAAATAAGGGAATTGCATTGTACCTAAGTGCCTTCTTGAGCCTAGATATATGAAGCACAAACTATGAACTCTACTACTAGCTAGTAACTCAAACTCATAGGCAACCTTCCCAATCCATCAAGAAACTCTAAGTGGACCATAGAAAATTGGTTTAAGATTCTTCACTCCACTCTTATTGAGAGTAGACAATCTATATGGTGGTAATCTTAAATAAACTATGTCCCCAACCTCAAAGTTGTGTTCTATCTAATGGTGATCAACATACAACTTCTGCTAATTTTTTGCCTATTGTGAATTCTCCTCCAATGACTTCATAATGTCCTAACTCTCTTGTAGTAAATCCTTTTCCTTAGGCACTTTACTATCCCCAAAAAGTAAATCCATGAATTTGGGTGCCTCGTATCCATACAAAGCTATGAATGACACCATCTTGATGGACATATGATAGGTAGTATTATAGCAATATTCACCAAGGTGCAACCATTTGATTAAATCTCTTTGTTATCCAAAAGCATGGGTTTTGAGATACCCTTCCACTCATTTGCTTACAATCTTTGTCATCTTGATGGACATATGATAGGTAGTATTATAGAAATATTCACCAAGGTGCAACCATTTGATTAAATCTCTTTGTTGTCCAAAAACATAGCTTTTGAGATACCCTTCCTCCTAGTTGTTTGCAATCTTCATCTATCCCTCTATCTATGGGTGGTAGTTTGTACTAGGAGTGAGCTCAGTCCCACTTAGTTTGAAGAGATCATACCAAAAGATACTTAGGAACTTGTTGTCTCTATCACTCACAATGCTCTTGGGTATCCCATGTAGTCTAAAGATCTCTCTAAAGAATAAATCAGTTACCTGTATAGTTGTATATGTCGTTGAAATGGAAAAGAACTATGCAAATTTGGTCTTGACCTATCAACCACCACATAAATGCAATATTTACCTTGTACCTTAGGTAGCCTTGTAATAAAATCCATGGAGATACTTTCCCATTTCTGATTAAGAATGGGCAAGATGAATTAGACCAGCTAGATAAGTGTGCTCGGGTTTAGTGCTCGGGTTTATTCTGTTGGCAAGTGGGACACTCTCTAAGATACTTAATGACTTCATTTTTAAGTCCTTTCCAAGAAAAAATCTCCTAAATATACCTATAGATCTCGAAGAAACCCGTGTGACCAGTCATAGGTGCATCATGAAAAGTCCTCAATATATTCATCTTAAGTTGTAAAGAAGGCACCGAATAAATTCTATCCTTATAGATGATCATCTCATTAGTCACGATATACTTGTCATCATGAATTGTGCCCTCTATAACTCTTGTTTCCTATGAATCTTTTGCATACTTTATTGCAATCAACTCCCTCTAGTCAGTAGAAATCTCTACTAAAGAACATATGTGAGGCCTCCTAAAAAGTGCATTGATCAACAACTATATTATTTTTCCCTTTGACATATATACAATGTCAAATCATATGTCTGCAATCTATTGACCCATTTTTTGTCACCTATCATTGAGATCCTTCCAATTCATCAAGTACTTGATGATGTTGTGGTCTGATTTCATGATAAACTTACCCCCAACTAGGTATGGTCTAAATTTGGCCAAGGCATGAATAATAGTCAACATCTCTCCATCATAAACAGAATAACTCCTCTCCACACCTCTTAATTTTCTCCTCTCAAATGTGGTGTGATACTTCTTCTGGATCAAAATTGTGCCCATCCTTTCTCCTGAAGCATCACACTCCCACGGGGGCTTCACTGGCTAGGCAATATTACATCATGTGTGTTCATATTGGGGGGTTTAATATCTTAAAAATTGAAAACAATATATTGCATATCTAGTGAAAATAGGGGGTTTTTAATTCAGGCTATGAAAAAATACAATATCTGATGAAAATAGGGAGGCTTTTTTTTTGGGATGTGTATTGGGAGGGGGTGACAAAAAAGGAGTTTAGGGCAATATTTTTTGAAAATGAGGGGATTCCTTAATATGCCATGAACACACGTGATATAACTCAAGTTCACTAAGTGAAGCCCTCGTGCACACTCCAACTCAAAAGGTTTTGATTAGTTTGGTATTGCCAACATAGGGCATGTGAACATCACCTGCTTGAAGTGCTCAAAACACTTCTGGACTAAATCACACTACTCAAAATATCCCTTCTTAGTCAAATCTATAAGCGAAGCTATAGTCTATGAAAACCCCATATATATTTAGTAAGACTTGGTAGGAGCATATGTAACATTTTTGAGGAGGTCTTGAGCATTTTAGAGAGGGAGTCTCTATATGCTAAGGAGTATAAATGTGATTTTGGGATGACAAAGCTTCTTTATCTTGGTCACATCATCAATGCAGAGAGAGTGAGAATTGATCTTGAAATATATGTATCTACTAAACCCCATTGTTTCAATTGTGCCAACTCCTTGTAATGTAGCTTCAAATCTCTCTTATCAAATCTCTCGATCAGCCTCTCTATATAATTTACATAAAAAGTAATCATATCATGTCCCATGGTGATCAACCCATGATGCCACCACTCATGTGCAATTCTATCAAGATGTATATGTTCATACTTAATAGCCTCTTCCTCTAGGATAGGGTTGAGATGGAAATGGGTGTCTACCTTCTATAAACCCTAGCTCAAGTTGAAATCTTCCCTGAACCATCGTAATAAAGAAAAGTCAATTTTCCTACTCTCTTTCATAAATCATAGTTTTGTGCTCTATCACCAATGTATTGGTGGGGTCTATGCTTCATCCTAATATCAGTATAGCCCCTCAATGATATAGCAGTCGAGAACTCAAGACCTCCACTCTCCCAATCATAGCTGAATTGATCCTACAAATTTGTTATTTGAATCTCATTATCAACTTGTATTGGTACCCTAGGTAGAAAAGTAGGCATAAGAGGCCACTAATACATTTGGGGTCAAATTCCGATGGAGGTTTCCGACGAACAAGGAGCATTGTGTGAAAATTTGATTTTTTTTTTTTAAAAATGCCCGTGTTCGTCGGAATTCCGACGACCTCGGGCATTTAAAAAAAAAACACAAGGCATTTTCATTTTGAAAGCAAACCGAAGCCGTCTTGCCTCCCTGCCCCCCCCCCCCCCCCCATCGAAGCGATCTCTGCACAAGCAAGGTAAGAACTCTTTGTTTTTCAATGAAGGCAACTAATTTTTTTTCGCAACTAGTTTTTTTTTTCGAATTAATCCATTTTGTGCATATCCTGCGATCTTAAAATTCCATGAAATGACATCTCTTTGAGGTATTCCGTCATACAATTCACATGTCGTGTGTATGCTACCCCATTTTGCGATTAAAACCCCCTTCGATTATGCTTTGATGCTACCCCATGATTGGAATTGGTTGTTGTGTCTTCGAGTTCGGGTGTCCAACCAACTATTACTTCTCGAAACTATTGCTATCCCACCCTACCTATAGTTTGATAGTTGTACAACCAAAATCGAGAAACTTGCCATTCCATATATGGATGGAAGCCGGAACCGCTAATCCATGAACAGGAAGGCAGGTAAACCATTACCTGGGGATAGATAGAAACTAGATACCGGATGAGGAAACCAGGGGTGGGTGGATATCGGGATTGTGTGTGGTGTTTGAGTTGGGTCTGCGCCTCAGAGTTAGGGTGAGGGCCGAGGAGGGAGGAGAGGATGTGTATGTGAGGGGAATGAGGGAGATTAGTAGTATGAGGTTTAGGGTAGAGATTGGTGATTCCATTTTCAGAAGTTATTGAGGAGGGGAATGTGGGGAATAGGATTAAATAGGTTGTGATTGTGAGAGTGGGTGAATTGGATTAAATAGATTCACCTAAGAGAAAGTAGATTCACATAATGATAGGTGGATTTTCCTAAAGATGAAGGGATAAGACTTAACAAAAAGAGGACTTAGGATAATGACAAGGAGGATTCATTTAAGGATATGGCATATTCACCTAAGGGATAGTGTATTCTCCCAAGAATATGGAAAAATTATTGATTGGTGGAATGACATAGTAGATCAAGGAATGATACAAGGGTAGATTCACCTAAATATAGGGTAAATTCAGCAAAAAGGGTACCCATGAGATTGTGGTACTGAGTACCTATCTATGGATGGTGTATTTGGATACAAGTATGATGAAACCATGCTTGTGTATGATGAAACAAAGTCCAGATCTCTATTATAGGTCCAACATAATCTCTATTATTTGAGACACCATTTTATTAGCATATCCAATTAGGGTAATTTATGGGTTTAATTATGGATCATGTTGTCTATTTCCATGCACTATTGAACTTATTTGGATGTATTGTGATTATTTTAATTTTGAAGTTATAAATAAATTATGTTTGTACCTTAGAAAGGGTAACTCCAATTGATGTTTGGGCAGTTTATTTGAAAACTTATGGTGATTATTGCCCTATGTTATGTAATGGAGTTATTTTTACACTAAGTAATTAACTAGAAAAATGAATTTGTATTGTTGTACAAGTATGATGAAACCATGCTTGTGTGTTTACATGTTTGTGCATCCTATTGAGAACCAACCTCGTTGTTGACGAACTCAATAAATGTGGTGTTAAGTAGAAGAATGGAAAACTCAAGAAGCTATGGTGACATATTGTGGCATTAGTAGGGATTATCTCTATTGACCACACCTTTCAAAGATAGTATCCCCTAGTTCTCCTCATAGAATGGACCATTGGATGGCTCATAGTGGTATCCTATCCTACATTTATCTTGATGGCATTGCCGATAGTTGGTATGCGGTTCTTGGTACGGGTTTCCTCTTACCCTATTGTCTTATTTATATCTTTGTTCCAACATGTGGAGATTGATTTTTGTCATGCTATGATGATTTTCATGTTTGCATGTGTTTTGACATTATGCAAATAGATATTATGTCACACCATACTTATGTTTTGATATAGTGTAGGTGATGGTTACATGTTGTTGATGGTAGCGATTTGGGTTCAAAGACACAATTCCACACACACACACAAATATTTGAAGATGCATTTTATATTATTCCTTCTTAGTGGCGATTAGTGTTGGAAGATTTGCACACATGTAGAGAGGAACTCAAGTTAGATACAATAGGTTGTGTTTGATAACATATGAATGTGCCTCATGATATATACATATAGCTTTGGTGTGTGACATGCATGCACATTTTTCCATAAGACACATTGCTATGTGGCATGTGCCCTATGCATGTCTTCTTTGTGAGGCACATTGCTATGTGCAATGTGGCCCTAGGTGTGTCTTCTCTATGAGGTGTATTACCATGATATGTTAGGATTTGTAGTGTGCAGGCCACAAATGCATGCATGAGGGACTATTATTATAGTCATGTTTTTTGGGCATGTAGCCTAGGCATGTCTTCTCCATTAGGTACATGGCCATGCCGTGTGGGAGTTTTTGTGTTCATGCCACAAATGCACACATGAGGGACTATTATTGGAGTCATGATGAATCTTCACTCTATTTAGCCACAATTTCTAGTCGTATAGTTATGTAATGTGCACTTTTAAGGATTGTGAAGTTTCCTTCAATTATTGATGATCTCTCATCTTTGTTGCATGGGCCAACAATTTTATTTTATCTTATTTGAATTAGTTTAATCACTATTGTGAGTTTTCTCTATTGTGTAGTTATTGTGACTATGTTTGATTTGCTATTGGAATTGAACACATTTATTTGA
Organism: Cryptomeria japonica; assembly: GCF_030272615.1. Lineage (NCBI taxonomy): Eukaryota > Viridiplantae > Streptophyta > Pinopsida > Cupressales > Cupressaceae > Cryptomeria > Cryptomeria japonica. The sequence goes on along the minus strand of NC_081410.1, from coordinate 565,806,998 downwards.
CTTATTATTGTTACTATTTTTTCTTTCTTTCAATATTTATGATCTTTGGTAGTTTAGTGAAACTCTTGCTATTTTTAAATGTTGCCTTCTTTGTTGTGATGTGATTCCTCACCAAGATCGACATAGATAACCTTGGATGAGTGTATATAAGGAATCAAACATTGGGAAAATTTGAGGATAGGGGTAAGTGTTTGTTGTATGGGTAGCTACAATCCACTTGTACATTCTTAGTGATTATTGACGGCTATGTCTTGGAGCTGGCTAATCCCATTAAACAAACAAGGGGGAAGTCATACATAATCGTATGGATCCTCCCTAGTTGTGTGTGGATTCAAGACCATCATTTCATATGGTTCTTGGTTACTTTGTGAGACCATGGCATCCTCTTAGACCAATATGTGAGCCTTGTATTGTTATCCCTGCAATGTAGATGAATAAGTGTATGTTAAAATAAATGCTTTGCTTAGAATACTCAAAAATGTCTCTCAGAAAGTCTGCAACAGGCAAACTTTTAGTAAGAATTTGCAGACACAATGCTCAGAAATTCACACAATCAGCTACATTAAATACGTTCTCTATTAAGTTCAATGGTTTTGGTTCGATTTGCAATTTTTGTGAAGCTTTTGCACTGAAGTTTCCATAGCCTGATTTTTTTGCCTGTGATGAAAGACCATGTCAGATAATATCAGCGAAGAACAAAATAAGGAGACAATTGCTAGATTATGGTCTAACTTGAAAAGAAAAGGTGATGGGAAATGTTATTGTCCCTGCAAAATTTGTAAGGGCTTAAAGACTAGAAGACTTCTAATCAAAACAGCTAAGAAACATTGTAGGTAGCATGGTCACATTGAAGGGGGACATGATTATCATCCACTGGTAAGTTGTTCATTATATCGTTTTAACAATTTATATACATAAGAAATCACTTGATAATGAGATCATGATCACGGTTTATTTATGTATATCAATTTTATATAGGTGGAGCACCCTAGAGCACATAGTATGGATCAACAAAACCCTAAGAATATGGTTTTCGAAGTGGAGGAACATGGAGGTGTGAATATCGAAGCTGAAGATAATGATCCCATGGAAGATGACGATCATGCACCAGAAAACACAATTGAAGATGATGGTACAAATACATTGATCCATGACACATTTAGTACTAGCACAGCTGATCATGATGATCAGGATGACCTTGATGTTCATGATTCACCTCTTCTTGAGATGGCTGATGATGATGGTGATGGTGTCGGTGATGGTGATGACAATGACGATGACGAACACAATGACGACGACGACGACAACGACGACGACGACGAGGATGATGATGATGATGATGATGATGATGATGATGATGATGATGATGATGAAGATCAATGACATGGATGAAATGTATGAGATGCGATTATTATATTATCTATTTAATATTGATATCTTGATACAAATTGATTTGACTTATATGGTTACATAAATAATTCATATGTTTTGAATTCTAATGCCATTACTTAATTAATTCATGATGCACCTCTAGCTATGTGATAGATGATGATTTAAAATACATATGTGATGGTTTACATGCTTATGATGATACATGTGACATTTTTTGAACTTTGTGTTTATTTATGGAATGTGGACTACTTATTAGCTATGTGATGGATGGTGATTTATGATACGTATGTGATGGATTACATGTTTATGATGATACATATGTGATTCTTATGATGCTCAATTACATATATGATGATACATATGTGATGCTTATGATGCTTATGATGCTTATGATACTGTAGTATTTATTGTTTATCAAATTACAAATGTAATGCTTATGATGCTCAATTGTTGGTGCAGGAACCTGAACCCCTTTGACGAGGATCCTGCACAGTCTCATGGATCGATAGGTATAAGTCAATACACCTTATAGAAATAATATATTTTTAAAAAATTACAAGAAAAACAAACTTCCTCAGTTTTTCAAACCTCAACATTAGCAGCAAATCTAATACAGTTATCAACACTTGAGGCCCCATTTGGACTTACTCAAATTTTAATCTCAACATCAACTTTATGGTCGACTTCTTCATCAATATTACCCTCATTTGCAAAATATCTCTCTCATTACCAACTAACTCTCTCATTTGATGGTGCACAGGTATCACCAAATAGGTATTTGTCAGATGTGTCTTCCTCGAGTGAGGGAAATGCATGAATAGAAGAGGAAAGTGAGACATGTGGTAGATCTCAAATAGGGAGATCAACTAGAGGTCAAAAGATTAGAAGAAAATCCAATAAACGCATGGAATTTTTTCTTGCTCAAGGGGGGTCATGTTCTTATGATGATGAGACCAAAGGTGACATTGAGGTGCCCTTGAGGTACAAACATCTACTGAAACAATGTGTACCCAAGAAACTTCCTCCAATAAACACTGATTTTTGTGTTAATGAGAGGATATATCACATAGCACCTTCGTCGTTACATGGTTTGGGCCTATTTTCCATGGACAGCATAAAGGTCTGTTACAACAAAGTTGTTGAATTTATGGAGTTTGTTGGACCTTGTTACAATTATAATGATCGGATGCAGATTGTTCGATATAAAAAAAGTATGCGTAGGTATGCACTATCAGCCAATTATATACAACAAAAAGATAATGATCAAAGTAAACGAGTGGTTGTATACATTGATGGAAGGCCAAAAGCAACATGGAATATTGCAGGTTTTATAAATAGTACAGGACCTGGGTCAACTAATAAGCAACCCAATTGCATATTTGAGGCACGTGAGGGAAATTGTGTGTTTGTATGTGCGATAAAATCAATAAGTGCAGGGGAAGAGCTGCTAATCGATTACAATTTGAATCATATAGATATAAACAAAGTTACTATCATGGGGGTGGTATGTACTATATATATACCATTTAAGCCAACTTCCAATTAATGAATCCAATAAACCATTGTATTATTAAGTTTTTTTGCTAAGTCTATTGGTTTCATTTCACTAACGTTTTTATATTTTTTCTTTGTCACAGGGCCACATGGATCCACCACATAGCACAGATAGGGGTGTAGGTCCCGACACGTCTACGGAGTAGGTAAACCTCATTGTAATTGTACAAATTAGATAGAATCAAACTGTTACATTATGATCTTTTCTTGAGTGTTTTGAAGTAATTTTGATAGTGTTAATTATATTCTTGTCACAGACGGATGTTCGGGATAAGGGAAAGGAACCTGCAGTACCTCAACACCTCCATAGGGATGTGGGGTGCTCAACAGTGTTATGCGTTGATGACATCGCACTTAACGCAAACTCTATGCAATTTGTACAAAAGAATATTAGAAAAATTAGGCAAGAGATTGTTGATTTGGCAACCATAAGTCCTCAGACTGATGAGATAACAAAGAGGGTGCAACTATTGTTGATGACAATGGAAAACTTGCAAGTAAGCAGTAATGAAAGCTTTAATCATAACAAAAGTTCAATAATGGTTTATATTTTTATCTCTTTTATGTCATTAACTAAAATATGTATGTGTTGTTTTTACAGAAATTTATAGGGCCTCATCATCCTGGTGGCGATGATCAGGGTATTGCGAGTAGTTCAGGTGATGACCATGTTCTATATATTAAAACCACTCCTTTGGACTTGTGAACTTGCTTTTTTAATGTTTTACATATTTAATGTATTACTCTTCAGGTGCTGACATGGGTCTGAGGTCGAGCCCAACTGTATTGCTGATTGCAATGTCGGCGACACGTAGCATGCAAACATCATTTGTTGCACCGGCTCATGTTGACCCGCCCACTGGTGGTAGATCCCTCTTTTTCTCTCTCTTTCGTTATGTGTTTATTACCCTTGAAGTGTTCTTTCTTGGAGGCATTTCATAGTGGATTCATTTACTGTGGCAGGAGATGCACATGAGGATGCGCCAGAGGTGAGTACTGCTGATAACATACCATCATTTCCTGGATCTTCCTGTATTGCTAGTATGGGAACGTTGCAGGCCACATTGGTGGTGAGCGACGAAGAATTGATTCCCTTGAAGATACAGAAGGTTCCAGGTACTTTAAAAATATTATTATATATAGTCTAATTGTAATTTACTTACTGATCACTCATTTTGGATTAATGATCCCATGTTTTTTTTGCAGGAAATGATATTTTTTATAAAAATCTTAATGATATTTCATTGCAGATATTTGGGCCCACCATACGTAAAAGGTGGAACATCATATGTGAACTAACCCTTATCCACTATTTTGATTTCATATCATTGCTAGAATAGTTTTCCTTTTATCCATTTCTTGAACTATATCAAAGGTAGCTTCAGTTTCTTTCTAAATCTAACAGGTTTGTTTTTGCTTTAAAGGTGGAATGACCAAGAAAAAAAGTTAAAAGATGAACTCACAAACCGTATGGTAGGGTTGTTTGGAAATGACACATTCGACAAGACTAAGCTCCTGGAAAAATCTGGCACATATCTAAAGTATGTGAGGGACCAATACAGGACACATTTAGAGAAGAACGTAAAGTATGAGTGTCCCCCCATGATTCCAGAGAGGGAGTGGAAGGACCTAATTTTGGATGCAAAGGAGAGAATTGAAAGGAAAAAAGGAAATACACCACCAGACGCCAGAAGAAGGTATGTGATACTATTAAGAATGTGAATATGTACTAATTATTCATTATATTTATATAATCTAACATATTTCAAACTTTTCATAGATTGAGTGACACGTCAAAGGCAACCAAGGCAAGACAAGAAAAGCATGGGCAACACAAACTCGGCTCTGGTGGTTATATAAAACTTGCCGCACGAATTGTAAGAATCAGTAAATTAAGTATCACATCAAAATATTTATAAATTGTAAAAAAAAAAAAATTTATCAAACAATACAAGCAAAATTCACAATACTAAGCAAAAATGCAGGGCTCTGAATTCAATAGAGCGCCCACGGAAGATGAGAAGAGAATTGGCTACCAGCAAGGCTATATAGCTGTAGCTGAACGGCTACGAGAATTGAGTGGGCAAACACGAGATTCTAATGCATCTGTCACAACGGTAATTAAGCTAAATGAAAATTATTTCAAATTGAATACTTAACCAATAATCTATTTGATGTTTAAGTTTCAACATAAAGTGACTATATTTTTTTAAAATAAGCAAGCAATGATAACATTGTGCGTGACATTGGAATGCAGCATGATAATCGTGGAACAGAACCTGTACATGAAGGTCCGGATGTGCATCCTAGTAGTGGAGGTATTCATTTGCTATTCAAATTTTTTTATGTAATTATTAATACAATTAAACATCTTAAATTGAAAATTAGTGTAGTAATTAATGTAACCTTTATTGTTAATATTTTAGAGCATGTAGTCAGTGGTGACCAAGTGGAGCATGATCCGGGTAGACAACATCAGGAACGTGATGTTCCCCAATCAGGTAAAGAGGACCACTGTTATTTCTTTAAACAAATTTTATTGCAATTGGTGTATTGATTAATGTAACGTTTCATATTTCAACTCCAGAGGATCTAGAGGGTGCTCAGCATGTCGAGGTTGAGGCTAGACAAAATGATGTGGAAGATGATGTGGCCCCATCAGGTAAAGAGTGTAACGGTTGTGTTCTTTAAATTAATGAAATACTTGTAACAATAATAAAAAAATGTTTTGAATTTAACCCAATTCTTTGTTATTGCAGAGGACCCCCCTTTGGTTCAACATCCTCGTCCTTTGTATAGGACTAGGCATACATCAAGAGCACGAGAAGAGGGCATAACATCCGCAGATGGGGGAAATGATGAAGAAACCAATGTTCCACTTAGTCTTTTCATAGCTTCAAAGAAAAAAGAAAGAAAGAAATGATTGTAATCTACCTTATTTGATAATGACTGATTTTTATGTGTAATGAATGTAATTATGTGCTAATGAATGTTCATGAATGATATGTGTTGATGATTATTGATGAATGTTGCATTTTAATGAAAGTTAATGAATTTTATGTGTTAATGAACGTTATGTGATAATGAATGAATGTTATATTTTAATAATGGATGAAAGAATGAATGAATGTTAGATGTTAACGGGGAATTTAGAGTGATGTTAGGGGGGTGGGGGAGGGGCCAAATGAGTTTCCACCTTCACGTGGTTGGCCCTGTTAAGTAGAGAATATTAAACTATTCTCGAAACAAAGCGAAGCTCAATTATAAGATGTGAAATGTTTGAAAGGTGAGAGTCCACAAACAGATGTGAAATGTTTAAGTAGGCCTCCCAATGAAGTGGATCTCATAGACATGAAGAATCCTATATAGAGAATCATTGAGAGCCCTTGAAGAAGAAAATTTGAACTTCGATGAAGCAATACATGATGGAGGAATATCTTGCAAGAGGAAATCAAAGTCATTATGGTGTCATCTAGATCTGAAATGTGGTCTACTTTTCAAAAAAGTAAAGATGCTTGGTATGAATGTGTCCTAGTGGGGTGAATCTAGAAGACATATAATCCTATTGCAAAGAATCATGGAAAGTTCTAGAAGAAGCAACTTTTAATTCTGAAGTAGCAACGTGTACAAGAGATGTTCTCATTTGTAGATGGAGTATCAAGAGGAGGATCACTAGTCCATGGACCATGTCATTGTTGTTAAATACCTACGCTTTTGTTCATAGTCACTTGGTGTAGGAATGAATTCAACGAGATAGGGTAGGGGATCCTACATAATGTAATTATGGTTTCCCCATCTACCTCTACCATTGTGATTAAAGGGGTCTCAATCATAGAAGGGTGGATAAGGTAGCATGGATAGGGAGGGCAGGTACAAATTTACCCACTAAGCACACCACCTCATATGGATGGCGGACTGCCACATGGGGCCAAGAGGGATGGTATATCCGCTCTTGGGCTTAGCATGTGGACAGCTTTGGGTGCCCTATCATGTTTCTCATCCAATCCCTATTATGGTTTAACTCCAATTATGCATTATAGATATTGTGTAGTCACATAAAATTGAAATAGTTATGAATATATGCTATCTAAACCTAGTTGAACTGGTTGCTCTATGAATTATACTTTCAATACTTGTCTAACATGATTGCAGGTTTTATCTAACATGTTTGCAGGTTTCAAAAATTATTCTAATACCCTGATGGTATTGTTTCTTCATTGGGACTACTCACATGCATTCGAGGAATGCTAAACTATCATATTCACATAATATTGTCTCAATAATAAAAAGAGAACCCTAGGTCATCTTTATAATTATATGCTTTTGATCTTGCAACTCTGCGACTGCAAATAAGATTTTAGTGGGATTCTAGGACTTCTCCTATGTTTTGATTTTTGCTTTCTCCATTGGGGCTATATTGTTCTAGGGTCTTAAACTAAGACAGTGATTGTCTCCTATAGCTTCATCCCTAGTTGTCATTTGTATAATTTGATGCCAATAAGGACTGATATGTTGCTCCTTTCAGTGAAGTGTCATAGTTCTTTGGACTGCTCATACCATATTCTAAAATTTTATGAAAACCCTACAATGAAAGACTCCTTGACTATCATCGTTGTTTGTATCTTACCATTGTGGATTTGAGTCTTGATTTGACTATATGGCTTCTCTCAATAGAAAACTGTTTAAGGCATTTGTAACTTCTAATCCATGACTTCTCATCAAGCTTTGGCACATTGAGATTGGAACAGGGATCCTATACACCATCACTAGAGATTATCAACAAGAGAAGACTCACCTATTGATCCTTTGAACTGATAATTCTTGATTGCCTTTTTGACTCATCGTGCTTTGTAATGGTGATTATCTTATTTATGGCTTGATGGATATTGATCTCTTTCTCACAAGTGTTTCAACTAATCTTTGATGAATACAAACCCTTCTCTTTTGTTGAGTGCAAATATCATGAATACATTTATTTTTCTTAACTATCCATAATGACATTTTCAAATATCTGAGACTACACTTAGGCCTATTGTCTCTTGATTCTTCATTGGACTGTAGTTTCTTTGATAGTTCTTTGTAGCTTTATCTTTGAATGGTCACTGTCTTATTTGTAGCTTTGTATTTCATTTATGGTGGTAGACCTCATGCAATGTTTTCACCTTTAAAACCAACACTAAACCTTTCGACAACCATCTTCATAGATAGTTTGATATCAAATTGTGATACAACATTAATCATTTCACCACTGTTATCAATTATATTTTTGCATGCTCAGTGTCCATGCCTTCATTATGCTTGAGTTGCTGCTGCAACTTTATTACTGTCAAATCTGCTTCATGATGTCTTGTATGCATATGACATAATGCTAACCTATTTATCAGTGCTATAGACTTTTCACTTTGTGTCATGGCATCCTTTTATCTTTCATCAAGATCTGGGGGTGAAGAAAATAATTATGACACTAAATACCTATGACCTTGCACTATGAACTGCCCTTGCACATCTTCTAGAACTTCATGGGCTATGGAAATACTGTGATTTTGACCTTTCACAGCCTTTTGATTCTTTTTTGGGCTGCTAGATGGTTGTCTCTGATCTAACTGTAGACCTTGGTGCTTCATATTTATTGTTCTCTCTTGAAAAGACTCAGATTAGGACCTCTATTCATGCTTTGACAGTGATACTTGACACTGTCATCTCCATATCATGGCCACTGTCATTCATCAAATCTCATATATTGTTGCTCTCAGTGTTATACCTATCAGTTATCCATGTTGAAGACTCTCACACACCTTCTAACACTATCTTAGACTTGGCTTTTGCTATTTAATACAACATAAGACTGTAATGAGGCTGATATGTGTCATTTATTTGACAATTTCTAATGTCTGGTAGATGTCTTTGATGCTCTCAAATTGTTCTTGAAGCTTATATGGCTTGGTTATGATCCTTATAAGCTTTTAGACTGATTTAGGCACTATGATCTCACTGCAAATTTATCATTTATTGGTTGTTCTTTTGTTGATAGTGACATTTATCACTACTTTCATCTGAGGCAATCACTTCTTGACAGTCAAAAGGTTGCCCATCAATTAGTTTTCATTGTCTTTAGCTTCTTGAGACCTCTTATTTATTGATAGAGAAACACAATATATTCTTCAATAATCAATCAAACCTACTCAATGTAACCCTATAACTTGTAATTTTCTGTTGTGATTGTCTTTGTGTTTTGAACCGTAAAAAACTCTTATCATTGTCTTTTTAATTCAAAACCCTTCTTCATTACAAGCTCTAAGTAATCTATTCCTTGCTATACTTATGATTATCTATTAATGCTATTCAAGAATTGGGGAAAACCTAGACACTATTATCAATGTCTAAACCTTCTAACAGACTACTCTACTAGTCCTTACTGTCATTGTTATTTTGGTGGAGGCTGGACTATACTTCATTTGAAACAAACAAACCATCCATACAAATCATGCTTTCTCAAAAATGTGAAATCCTAGACTAGAGTAAAGAAGATAGCTAGCCCAGACATGAAATGCTTTGAATGTTCCAGACACGTAGCTACTCTTTGTTAGAATTTCCCTTCTAATTTTGCAACATGTCATGGTTCTCCTTCTACGTGGTTGTCATACTGCACCTTCGACTAGAGCTTACCAAACTGAATACTAGGGTTTTCTCCCATCAAAAGTAGAGTCCTCTACCAATGAACTCGAGATCCTCATCTTTACCACAGGTTTATCTCGAATTTTGATTGACCTTAGTTAGAATGGGCATTGAATAGTCTAAGAAAATTACCTCCAAAATGTTAAACTCAAACTTCAACTCATGAATTATAAGGCCATGCAAGTTCTTATTTCTCTTTTGATGAGAGAGGGTAGAGAAAGAGAAGTAGAGAGGGAGAGAAGAAGAGAGGGATGGAGAAAGAGACCTAGAGAGGGGAGAGAGAAGAGAGATAGTAGAGAAATCTTTTTCTATAAAAAAAAAATTTCCAAAAAATCGGCCTACCATCGGAATTCCGACATCAAAGGGTAAAAATTCCGACAGAGGAGTGTCGTCGGATGCACAGCATCCTCGTTGGAACTCTCCTGGAGCCATCGCAACTCCGACAGAGGAGTGCCATCGGATGCACAACATCCTCGTCGGAATTTTTACCCTTTGATGTCGGAATTCCAACGGTAGGCCAAGATCGCGACGGTATTCTTTCTGGGTATGACCATCCATGGCAGCCGTCGGAAAGGTTCGAGAGGATGTCGGAATTGCGACGACCACAAGGATAGTCGGAACTTCCAACAAAAAGTTTTCAACGGCTATTTTTGTCGGTAGTGCGACGAAATTGCGTCGGAATGACGACGATTTGCCATCGAAATTTTGACCTGAATGTACTAGTGGGCCTTGAGTTTATGGTTCTTGTATGTTATTTACATTTCCACTATGAATTGAGTTCTCTCCTTGGCCATTGTTGTTTTCGTTGTTGCCTCCATGGTTGCATCCATTATTGTCTCCATTGTTTGCACAAATATTTATTCCCATTTGTCTAAGCCATCATTTCTATTAAAAGTTTTAAATGTTGATTTTTTTTGTTATGCCCTTTGTTCTACGGCTTGTCCTCTAATCAAGGCATCTAACAAATTCAAAAATCTCTCCTCTTGGATCTCCTGCACTCTTGCAACCCATATTTTATATGTTATGTCTCTCTAAAGCCTTTGTTCCTCTACAATTAAACTAAGAGAAAAAAAAAATTGCAATAATGTAATGGAAATGGTGATTGTTTCCAACCTAACATATCATTGTTTCGCCATATTGTATCATCCAAGTTGGTAAGATACATTGCTCTAATAGCACTTTAATAGGATGCCCTAATTGACCTTCTTCTTCTTTTATGTTTTGCAATGGTTTTGAGATTATAAACAAAGTGCAGCTAATAAAGTAACTTACAGCAATTTAATGACTCGGAAGTTTGACAAAACTCATATATATATGAAGCTAAAAATTCCTGATTTTTCTTTTGATTTGAAAATACAGTTTTTCCCAAAAGTAAGAGCAACCCATATCATTAAATAGCATAACAAATCTAATTCAAACATACCTAGAAAGTGAAACATTAAATAGCTTGAGTTGTTCATGAAATTTGCAAATATCACTCTAAAAATGGATGCCAAACTCTAGAAAACTCTAGCAATGATAAGGAAGATTATAACAATGTAGTTTCCCATTCTAAACGTCCTCAAACTACTAAAGAAGACACCAAAACCCTATCTGATCAGCTTTAGAAAGCTCACATCCCTCCTTAGCAATGTACGATCAGCCTTAAGGAAGGTACAACTAGCAAAAAGAAATGAATAAACAACAAACCCTCCCCTTAATCTTCTTCAATCATTCTATAACAAACTAATATGCAATAAACCTCTATCAAAACTGAAATAAAATCCAAAAGTTGCCCAACTATGAAATCTGAGATGAAATCACCAAGATATTCTCTAGATTATTTCTCTCAACAACGTGGAGAATGTTTCTTGCAAGGGTTTTTGTCCTCACAAACTTGAGAAGAACAATCTCATCCAAAAAAAAAGCAATATGCAAAGTATCAAACTCAGCTTAAGAGAAATGATCTCCAACTTTCTCTTTTATATTTTCCCTAAAAGGGGTTGGCCTCTCCTAGATAGTCTTTCAAAAATATTTTTAAAAAATCAAAAACTTCATAAAGTGCATTTAGTCACCAAATAGCCCTATTTACTAAATATTTGCATTGCACTTTAATCCTCATGCCCAAATAGTCTTTATTTCAAATATATTAAATAATGATAAAGTCAAATATTTAATTTAACTTTATAATATATTCACTTATCATTATTTAAAAGAAAATCACTAGACTATACCAAAGGCCCAATGATATTTACTACTCCCATCGACATGTCTAAAGATATAAATGTTAACATCTGGTGCAATTGACACCCAAACTGACTTACTAAAACTAGTATGGGGAAACTCGTGTGAAATTACTCCAATAAAGCATGTTATGCTCATCTTAACTATCAGAACAAAAATAATCATCTAATAGTGTCATCACATTGGATAAACTACCTCCAAAGTCCCCTAACCCTAACTCATTAGCCTACGAGAACCCAACTGAATGGGTTAACAGCCCACCCTATTGAAGTTAGGAAAGGGGTATTACAGAAAGAGTATGTATAATATGTAGTCAAGTAGAAGAGTTAAGTCATTACAAATTCAACAAAGATGTTGGTCACTATAGCCAATCCATGGAAGAGTTCAATTCAATTATGTAAATATAAGCTCATTATTTAAATACTCGAGGTGTGTGGTGCAATTACATTGTTGGGTTGAATTAGCTATCCAACATCAAGACAATTTTGTTTCATTCAATAATTGGTGGAATTCTTCTTCTGAAATTATCTCAGAACTCTAAATAAGGTCATCATGTTAGGGAGTGGATTTTGTTTATCTTCACATCTTCTCACAACTTAGCCTCAAACTAGAAGTTGTTATAGTAATCAAGAAAATCACATAATTAATCATCTCTAATTAAGTCCCTTATTACTTTATTACACTTAAGGTAAACTTAGGAGTGTTTTTCTTTTATTAAATTAGGTTAAATATGACACATGTTATCTCATTATATAGAATGTGCACACTTGTCATAGGTTGATTCAATCTTCCTCAACGTTTCTTTGTCCTTTCTATGGGGATCCATCTTTCATTGTAATCATTCATTTTGGTTTATTCATCAGTACAATTCTCAAGTTGTTGAGCAAATCTATCTTTCTTAATCTCCATTTCCGATAGGTATTTGTGACAGGGATTTTGCTTGCAATTGATTGTTGGGACTTATGAACTTAAATCAACAACTCCAACATGGTATCAAAGCACAAGATCTAGTAGTTCCCATTCAAATCTTGAGGGATCCGACCTTGAGAGAATTTTCGATGCACTTTCAACCCAAATGAACTACCCCATCGCATTCAGAGTGACCAAGAATCTAAGGATCGACTATTCATTTGCCAAAATTAGTGACTAGAAAAATTGGGGCGATTTTTTGGGGGCATAAAAATCAAGATTAAAATTTTGTACATAATTATATTGAACATACAAAACTATACCATATATGTCATCATCATACTAAGTCTGCATAGACATCAAAAAAAAATCTCTTACGCAAAAAAACAGTCCTACAATTACAACAACACCCAAATAATTGTATTGCAGTTGTTTAATTTTTTCCCACAAATATTCTTTTTGAATTTTTTGTGAGTATATTCTTGGAAATATTTGCTTGTCTACCCTTCCAACTCTATCGATGCCCCTCTCCTAAGCAATCACTTTGCCCACCCTTGGTCATATAAGCAACTAGGGTTCCCAAATTCAACCCCAAGCACTAGCAAACATGTGATTAGATACTAATCTTTTTAGCCCTAGCCCCTTGCGATGGTTGAAAGCCAAATTGGGCAATTTTAATCAATCAACTGTATTTTGGACATACGAACTCCGGTTTTTGCAAACCATATATCATTGGAGTGTTGATTTTGAGCCCGATTCAGTAGTAGTGATCTTTCCAAACTCTACTCCAATGAAAATGGGTCTTTGATGCTCAATCTAGTTATTTACGCTTTTAGGGCCATGATTTGTACATCTTAACAATATTTTTTGCAATTCTTGGGGCAACAAAGAATTGATTCAATCCTGTATACAAATCTCAGACCTATTCTTACTAGAAAATTTACCAAGTACTTGTTATTTTTATCAAATCTCGAGTTTTTCTTTTTTGGTTCTTTTCTTAGAAAACATGCAAATCATATTAATTATAAATAATGGGACATGCAAAACAAAAGAGTTCACACTTAATTCAATGCTTAACAAAGTCCTGCATAGTAGAGATTATTGCAATTGGCATAATTGATCATGCCTCTCAATTGTGTCTTCTCTCAATTTTCTCTTTATGACCAAGTAATTCCATTGATTGATTCACACTACTATTTATTTATAGTGTATCATATATATAATAACTGTGGTTGCTTAAACCTATGAGAATTTTCATCATCCACCCTAATTCCTAACATGTGAGTTACCTTCCAATCACAGCTTTGTCAAATGATTTCTTGCCACACATAGCAACATTATTTTTTTCCTCACATTGCCCACATTGGAGACATGCTTGAGGATATTCACTTCCTCTTTGATGGCAACTATAACCCACCTGTCATATCTTCATCATTGCCTTAGGAGGTTGTTTTACGAGTATCTTTAGAGTTTTTTGGATTTGCTTTATTTGATTTGGAATCATTTGATTCAAACATCATCTCTTATTTTCTCTCATATGAGGGGATATTGATTGTACTTATGTGATTGAAGCAAATACTTGGAGGGACATATTGAGTCATATATCCTTTTGCACATGTACACTATTTATTTATTTTTCTCATTTACTTTTCTCATTATGAGAGATTGCATTGGTTTGTACAAGTATACCTCATTAGACCTTATAACTTGGAATTATCCATTCATGCATTCATGAATTCTTCTTTTTATTAGATTAGGCTAAATATAGCACTTCTCATTAAAAAAAATGTGGACACTTGTCATAGGCTAATTTAATCTTCCCTCGAGATTTAGATCTAGGGTTTCTTTATCCTTTCTGTAAGGATACATCTTTCATTGTAATCATTCATTATAATTTATGCATCAATACAATTCTCATGTTGTTAAGCAAGTCTATCTTGATTGATCTCCATTTGTGAGAGGTATCTTGTCTAGAGGTGATTGTAGGGATTTGTGGGATTAAATCGGCAACTCCAATATAATTTGACAATACAATCAGTAGGAACTTTCTAATGGACTATCTTCCTAAGTTTCAAATTCATAGTATCCTAATATCTTCATACAAACACCTAAAGAAGATTGAACACAATAAAATGAATTAAAAATCTATGCTACCTTTTTTTTTTTAATTCATGTCTAGGAAAACATCCTAGATCAAACTAGGAAGCTTATAGAGTATCAAAATTTAAAAAATGTAAACAAATATTATTAAAAGACCCCTCATTTGAAGGAAAAAAATGAATCTTTCTTTGTTTAAGGTGGTTTTCTACATGAGTAAAGGTTGAGAATCAATGGCCAAAGAGAAACTATAACTAAAATTTGTGTAGTATGGACATGAGGATGGAGTAGTCATTTTTTGAATGGTAAACACCAAACATGAATTTTGGGGCAAGAAAGCCATAATAGAAACAACATTTTTGGGGAAAGAAAATATGATTATTATTGGGTGTAAAAACATTTTGGGGAAGACTCTGCAAAACAACAAAGAAATTGTGAACTAGCTCGAAAAATAGCAAAATAGAAGACCTATAGGGCACTCCAAGGTTAGAATGATTGGGCAGCTCTCACGAAAACCAACATATTTGGAATGAGTAATCACCCTTAATGAAGGATACATAAAGTTCTGTATGCATCACCCAATCGCCCATGTTGTTAAACAAAAACCGCCCTAGCTGTTAAAAAAAATGCATTTTTCCATTTTCTGTTGTCACTATCAAAGAAGGGCTAGAAAATATTTTTTGAAAATTGTTTCACCTAAGAAAATTGTTGTAAGAAAATAGAATATGATCCACAAGTTAAGAGATTTTATCCTTCTAGTATAATTTGAAAAGGCCTAAAAACTCCTTTCTTATTTAAAAAGGGCCTCTAAACTCCTTTCTAATTAAAAAAATAAGTCCTTGTTCAGCTTGGTGTCTCTATGAGGTTGGATATATGTCTAGGTAATGAGATTTGTTTTGAGTACTCATAATCCAAATCATCATCTCGATTTAGAATTTTGGCCATTTCACAGCTTCCAATTTTTAAAATGCCCTACAGTTCCTAACAATTTAACAGCTTCCCCCTAATAAAAATACATTGTTAAATGACACTATTTTCAATTTATCGTAAATGGATACCGAAAGGCAGGAACAACACAGCGAAGATTAATAATAGTGGCAAAAGTGGTTTGGGGCTGCTAACACACAACGGCCATTTATTCGGCCCCAGGACTAGAATGCATAATGTTCTCTTTTAAGGGACAGTGTACATGCAAAGCATGATTAAACAATACTAAATTACAAATGATCATGAAAGGCTATTACAATGAAAGCCCGGGATTCCATATAATAGTAAGGCACTTTCACAAATAGCAATGGAACGACGCAATACGTATTACAGCATACAAAAGTCCCTCCAGCTTTGAAAGATTAGAAAGGCTTAATTTAACTTGATTTACCAAGAGCTTTACCAACTGGTTGAAGCCACAAAATGCATAAGGTTCTGTTGTTCCCACGAGTGGCCCAACAGCATGTGCTCGCTAGTCTGTGTTACCTTACCTTGATAAGAAACTAAAGAAATAAAATATAACATCTACTTCAATGATTCCCCCAAAAGTTGAATTACATTAATATAATACCAAATGTTATGATACAGACGCTTATTCCATTTGAATTTCCACATCGCATCCTATGATAACATACATAAGCTATTGATTGTCCTCAAACATATCAAAATATGTGTACATTAAATAAGTTTTCGTTTTCAAACATAACAAAATATGTCGAGTGTTATATTAGACTTAACTCTTCTGTTCTATCCAAGCACCCTTATATCTCACACATGCCATCCCACCACCTCACCCAGCCCCCACTTCCCTTTCAATCTTTAAGTGCACTCATTAAAGCAAATGTCACAATACTTCTTGATGTAGATTCACGGCTAGTCCATTGCTGTTTCCCACCACTAAATCATCTCTCTTTCGGTAGTGTTTGGCTTCCCACTCAAATACATTCCAAGTAGCTTTTACTAACACACAAGCTAAAAGTTTGCATTGCACGTGCATTGAACCAACTCTTTTAACAAAATATTACACAAAAGTGTTACTTTGTTTCAAACAGTCATACACTACATAAAACTTTACATGGCCAAGATCCATTAGAAGTAGTTTGCCACAACTTTGGCGTAGAGGCACTGAACATGAAGATTACCTTGGAGTGCTTGCTCCTGAGCAGCGAACTCCTGAGTCACCAATTTTAGCTACACAAAATTGAAAAAAATCCACTTAGTCTTTCAATCTATGCTCCTAAACATGTCTGGTATCATTTTGAGAACCATCCTTTCAGTTCAAACAATATAAACTTCACCTTTCAATATGCTATTCATGAGAATAATTGATTACTTAAGAAGAAAACTACAAGATTTCAGGTAAACCTTAGTCTAAAGGCATACTATTTGAAGTCTGGTGAAAATAGAAAAAGTTGCATGAATTTAATGAATGGGGATGCTAATGGCGCCTCAAGCTAACAAGTGAATAAGAATCTAATTTCCATAAATTACTTCTACTGGAACGAAAAGGTTAAATAGAAGTTTTGCAAATATAAATATGCTGAAAATTTTCCAAGTGAGAACACTTCTGGAAACCGTTTTCTAAATCAACCCGTTCTAAGTTCCAAATCTCATCATTTTGTAGTTGTTGGAAGAAGGTTGTGAATAAATATCTAGTAGAAGATTACAAAAATCTCTCGTACAAAAGCTTTAGGCACAAATAACAAAAAATAGCTTGTTACAGCCAAATTTCTTGTGGAAAAGTTTATACTCATAAATAAATATATATAGAATTTTTTTTTATTACACAAAATGCTGCCAAGGGGGCAGCTCCCATTATATTAAAATTGTAAAAAGAAGTTTCCGATATAGTAGCTTGGGCCATAGACGGCCTATTTTACAATTTATTCCCTAGTTCCTCTTCTCCTTCATCCTCTGAGTCATATCACCTGTACGTGTTGTAAAATAGGATATACATGATATGAGTTCCTTGATGCGTGATTCCATTTCTGTTGTTAAGAGGTTTGGGTTGTCTTTGATGTATTTCCTGTATTACTCCAATATCCTTTTGCCGCTTTTACTGCCACTTACTAGAATCTTCTTTGACATAGTTCGCAGAGGCCAACTTCCCACAGCTGTGTTTTACCAGTATGTCAACAATGGTTGATAGGAAATTTTCAATTGAGAAGTTGTCATGTTTATGTCCAATAACTCTGCACACTCCTTTGACCCAACTATGGTAATTATTGTGCTCCTTGCACAAGTAAAGCAAACAACTTGCCAATTTGATCAACCAGAGAAGAGTCATTGTAGGCATGAGGGAAGTCTTAAACCAATTCTTGGCTCTATCTCAATATTCATTGAGTAAGAAGTGTTTTAATAGACTTTCCATTCCCACATGTGAAGGGATGAGAATTTCCCAATTTTTCATCATACAATTCACCGGAAATTCGTCTGGATATTTTGCAGTTAGAGAGGCAGAAGAGGTGCCAACTATCCAAAATGGTACCTCTGTGAGACAATGGCAGTTCTTCCCATTCCCTCTTGAGCATTGCTTGCAGCTAGAGGTGACTCTTCACGTTCAGGTCATCGGCAGAGTTGCTTTTCAAATTACGTTGGTGCATATCTCAAAATTGCCTTTGGGTTAGTTTTCCCATCAAAGACCAGCTTACTCAAGCCTTACATACCTTCATTCCTTCAGTGATGACAGTACTTTGGCATCCAATTAAGATTCTGTTATTCCCAAGAAAAATTGTGACATGTACTTTGATTGTCAAAGATGATGATTTCCTTTGCATACTCATACACAAGATTTGGCAAACTTGTCTGCATTCTGGTTCACCTCCCTATAGTAGTGCTGAATTTAGTAGTTTTCCAACCTGTCAAGTACTAGCCAAATCAGATCTAAGGTGATCCTCAACTTCCAATTCAAAATAGTTTGCCGTCATATGGCATTGATACACATCATTGAGACTCTCTATATCTATCTCGTCTACATGTTTTTGTTCGCATAGCTACAAGCATACAACCAGCAAGGAGTGCTTTCAGTTTTACTTAACCATTTGTATCATTTGTACCCTGTCAGCATAATTCCTGATTATGCATCTGGCACCAAAGATCCCAAAGTTGCCCCAAGCAGCACCATTGAAAGTTAGCTTAAGTCTTACCACTGGGGGGCAGGAACCATTTAATTTTTGCCCTCACACTTTGACTTATAGATGAACCCACCACCCCCATGAACCAGGGGTATTATATAAATAAATAGATAGATAGATAGATATGCCAATGTTTCTCCAAGTCTCTGAAATGGAGGGATGCAAGGACAAGTTTCAAGGGACAGAAAAAAATTTCAAATAATTTGAGGACAAGCAGGGGACAGCTATATATAATGAATAAAACATAGTTAAAATATTTTACCATTTTCAAAACCAACTTTGTTTTCGCTCTATATGAGGAGGTCACTAGAAGAACCAAAAGCACCTATACGTTTTATCGTCTACAACAGTAGGATAAGAAGCATTTTTATGAAGACAATATAGGGGATGAAAACAGTTGGCACTTAAGTTTGTGCAATCTTCACCATTGTACATAGCAAACTTGCAAAACTGGCCAAGTACTCGCAAAACTCGTGAGCACTCACAAGCCAATTCGCTAGGTCAGTAACTCGCCCAATGACTCAGCAAAGTTTTTGTAAAACTAGCAGCAATTTTTGCTTGAAAAACTCTCAAAGTAAATCAAAAAATCGCGATTTTTCCTTTAAGAACTTGTCCAACTTCATATAATTTAGTTTTTCTTGTAGTTTAAAAAGCATGATTTTCATTGGTGATGAAAGTTTTAAAGGCTTTAATTTGGGCTCGGTGGCAGGGGCTCCACCCCTCAACCTTGCCATGTATCGCAACAAGGAGCATGCCAAGGGCATTGCTCCAAACCCCCACAAGGAGCACTACCCCTTGACCCCATTGGGCGCCGGCTATGGGGCAGATTGAATGCATTGGCCCCATTGTGTATTTGACTATGGGGCTGATGCATTCTATCGGCCCCATAGCCAAAACCATCCCCATAGGGGGTATTGCCCCCAGACCCCCATGAGAGCCACTGCCCTTCAACCCCATTGAGGGTCCCCACTCCCAAATCCCCATTGGTTATTGGATGTCAAATAAGAAAGTTGATTATAATGACAGGGTGAGGAGAATTGGCATATAACTCTTTGAGTGTGGTACTTAGACATTAGTATTACAAAACTTGCCAAAAATCTCTTTAGATAGGCAACTTCTATATATGACATGGCCAGTGGAAGTGTCATTGTACTTCATTTAGGGTCGAACTTGTCTATTGGTCTATGATATGCATTAAACTCTAATTCTGATTATATATGATGGAAATTAGTAATATGCTCAATAAATTTAGTAATATGTGCTTTAGAAGAATAATTTTAAAAAATTGTATTTTAAAATGTTCGATAAATTTGCCACATTATTGCTGATTGTTTCCCAAGTTTTTTGGTGAGTCCCAAAGGTTTTTAAAAAATTTAGGCTAGCCAAGTCATTGCCGAGTCTGAGTTTTTCAACTGCGGTGCATAGGTCTTCAACATCTATCATTTTTTCCTTCATAAATACTATTTCCTCAATCTCAAAGCTCTCAAAATGCCAAAATATTAAACAAGGAGGACATGTACCAATATAAATATATTGATGATAGTTAATTTAATTTCCATTAAATATAATTGGCTGTTAAAAGCCAATGAAGTGTGTGTGTGTGTGTGTGAGAGAGAGAGAGAGAGAGAGCAGAAGCTAGAGAAGCCACAATTGTCAGATTAACTTGCCTAGACATGCATATACATATGGTGAATAGTAACAAGCATGAGTATGTATGTAACACCGTCTATTGTTAGTATGATAAAGAAAACTCATTCATACAGAAATAAGTAAGACAGTATGGGCATTAACATTAATCTAACTCAAGTATAGAAAGAAGATGTAAGGAGATGAAGTTATTAAGTAGAGAAATGGAATATGACTATCACCGATCTATTGTGGATATGTACCATTTAGCATTCATCATTAACACCTTGATGGGAATAAAGGGGATCAAACCACAGCTTCAATTTCAACTAAATGCTATTTCCTCACTCTCAAAGCTCTCACAATGCCAAAATATTAAACAAGGAGGACAAGTCCCAATATAGATATATTGATGATAGTTAATTTAATTTCCATTAAATATAATTGGCTGTTAAAAGCCAATGAAATGAGAATGTGAGAGAGAGAGAGAGAGAAGCCACAATTGTCAGACTACCTTGCCTCGGCATGCATATACATATGGTGAATAGTAACAAGCATGAGTATACTTGTATATATGTAACACCATCTATTGTTAGTATGATAAAGAAAACTCATTCATACAGAAATAAGTAAGACAGTATGGGCATTAACATTAATCCGACTCAGGTATAGAAAGAAGATGTAAGGAGATGAAGTTATTAAGTTGAGAAATGGAATATGACTATCACCAATCTATTGTGGATATGTATCATTTAGCATTCATCATTAACACCTTGATGGGAAAAACCACAGCTTCAATTTCAACCAACTTTGTATTTGTAGAACCCAACACCACAATAAACAAGCTTTTAGATCGGTTACCGGCCATACGCCTCCAAACCAATTCTAACAGCAGACCAAGCATGGATATAGTCAGGAACTTGCAAAACGCACGATCCACTTTGCCAAAATTAAAGCCAAAGATAAAATGAAATACAATATGGTACCAAGTAATTTATTATCATATTTAGACAAGCATACTAATGCGACAGAAATACCAAAGTGTCACATACACAAGTAGTAATTGGTTAGAGATAGAAAAACTTTCAAGCTTTGAGCAATAGATGCTCCTGGAAGACAAGCAATTGCTGCAATAAAATAATTATGGTGGTATCTTAGAGAGCAATTATGATATTGCTTTGGACGATGCTCAGTATCAAGTCCAAATCCACAAACATCACTGGATAAGAAGCCTGTAGAAATGAAGTCAAAGAAATAAGACTTGAAAACCTAAGTCCTAATCCATAATGATTTTCATAGCCAACTGTGAAATCTTCAAAACTGAAACAGTTCATGGCCAAGAAACCATTGACAATGACAAAAATCATCATCACAGTTATCCAGAAAAATTGTATTGAGACAATGACCAGCACCCAAGAATGTATAGAGCCTTTGCCCAAAATTAATAACAAAAGAATGATAATTATCCAAAACAAAATCGACCCTGGCCCACTACAGAGATAAAGAAGCATTAGAAAATTTGGAATATAGATACCAGTTGAAATTAACTGGATATGCGCAAGTGTCATAAATGGAGAAAAAATTGCTTTGAGGAATTTCAAAATTGCTGCTGCGTATGTCCCTATAAGTTTAGAAAATAAAGACTTATATTTGGAGTACTTGGTGATATTTTTATACCATTTTTATGTATGAGAAATTCATTGTATAGTCAGAAAATAGTTAATGGATAAAGGGAAAGAAGGAACCAAAAGTAACAGTTGAGATAAAAATTAGCAATGTTACCATATATACATGCTCGTAGAACTTTTATGGATCAGTGATGAGGAATAACAGGTCCACACTGCACTTCCCATTAACAAGGCAAGAGATGAACAGAAAAACGGTGAGTGTTAGATGGGAAGAATGGTGTTGGCAAATGAGTTACTCCCTTTTCTTACTGTTCTGTGTTCTTTCTATTGTTAGCTTCCATGCAGGGTGTTTTATTTTGTTTCTAGGTGTTTTTGTTAGGAGGTGTACCATTCTAGCTTGGCCTTTTTAGTTTGGATTGATTTTTGTCATGTCACTAGTTTGACTGTATGTATTTTAAGTTTTTTAGGCTTTATTTGATAGAGAGCTATTCGCTGGTTTTATCTCAATGGGTGCAATATACTTCCTTTTAAGTCTTTTATGTCTAGCGTGCTTGAGTGGGAACCTAATAGAAACCCTCATAAAATATCAACAAAAAAAACAAAAAACAGATCCACGGAAGACCTTGGCAGCAGATCAAGAAGTAAACACATATAGAACCTCAACTAACGAGAAAATTGTGGATAAAAATTAACCAGAAAATCTCACGTAATTGATCATGTATATAGGGTGATGGGAGAGTGATAAAGGATGGAAAATAGATAAGGATAGGAATCAAACCTACCACCCATACTAAACTATAACTTTAGATCATGCAATCATCAATTTGTGTAATGTCTACCGTGTTTGCATTCCGCCGTTGCTTTATTTTGATCCAATATTGACTTTGTATATGATACACTTAAAAATTAAAATTGTGCATGTCTATTTTTTGTATTGGCATACATGTGGTACATCCTGATTACACACATTATTTTGATCATGTAAATATCATTGCTGATGTTTATAGATGTTGTGTGTGTATAATGTTATGACAACATTTTAATTAGACTGATGATGATGTGTTATATTTGTTGTGTTTCATTGAGTGATGCAGGTACAGATCATCAACTCCACTTGGCTTCATAAGTCTAAGCATGCCCATTTCCCCAACAGTAGTTACAAGAGATATCACATTGGCCATTATTATTACCCAGCCATACCCATCATCCTAATTTGGGCGATTCCCTGTTATATGTGTTTATACTGGCAATTACCATTCTAGTAACACCTGGTATACCCTATTGCATAATTGTGAAAAACCCATGATGACTGTTTGTGAATAGTCAGTCAATTGCAAATTATCATCATTTGGATATGTATGATGACTGTTTGTGCATAGTCAGTCAATTGCAAATTATCATCATTTGGATATGTATATTAATGATATTTAATATTACCATAGCAATTTAATATTCAAATGCACAATGTGTCTTGGGGGTTTATTATTGATTTAAGTTCTAATTTAAATTACGTTTATTTTATTCCCACTTCAAAAAGTGGGTTTATATTGTTGAATTAGAGCTTATTTTTCACAATTGTTTACTTTTCTCATTTGGAGCTCTCAAACCCTACTACATTTGAATTTTGGATTGATCATTGTGAAAGATCTACTTGGAAAATTTTTGTGGGCACAAGCTTGATAGATTTATGTCGGTGGTTGTTACCGGCTGTCCAAAGGAATACTCTCTTTCGTTGTGTGTGCAATTCATTTCCATTTCTCAGTTTTGAGAGAAATTTGAGGTAAAGATTCAATTTCTCTCTTGTTTCTCAGTTTTATTGTTTCAAACTTGTTTCAAATGATATGTTAATTGAATTCAAACACTCTTAATTTAAACCTTTTCGTTTTAGTGATTTCCCAATTAGATTGGAACAAATTATTGTTGCAAGGTGAGTGCCCTTGGTCTTCTTGTGCTGTGCAGAGCAGCACTTGGGTTTGTGCCATGGCTTAACTGCCTCCTATGGATTTTATAAGTCTAGTGGTTGTATTGGGCATTAACAGGTCAATCTTTTGATGCAACGGCAACCGTACTTCTAACAATTTTGAAATCACAGTTTTACAAAATATTATGCTGCCAAATTGTGCAAAATGAATGGATTGTCAAATTGAGTGTGTTTTAATGGTTGGGCATATGAGGATAAAAAGGGTACTCTCACATTTTTAGTTTTTGCATTTGAAAATTTGAGTTTGAGAGGTCCTTTAAACCATGGATGGCCATGGGACTAGTTTTTGTACAAATTTGTGAATTAAGTTAAAAGTGGAATTTGATGATTTTGAAACGATATTTCAATGTGTAATAATAGATTTATATATGTAATTTTTAAATTGGGATCGATTCGGATCCAATTCCATGGTATTGAGGCCAATCGGGCATTATGTGAATAATGGCAAAATTGATGTATTGCATTGTGAATTAGTATTGTTTGCATTTGAATTACTCTTTCATTGGAATGGGATGAGCTTACAGAGTTAAGAGTCTGTTAGGGGAGTTACTCTCAATGGGAGCCGAGGCCCAAAGTGACCACTAGGATAACCTATTGGAGTTAGAGTAATTCAAGTGATAACATAATTATAACATTGGGGGCCAAGAAACACGCATTAAAAGATTATTGAGGATGCCCCTTGCATGCCTTGAGTGCTTGTATAGGCTAAGGATGTATTGGGAAGGCCTAGCCGTCCATGGGGCATTGATCTAGCATGATCAAGTCTCCTTGTTTTGATGAGAGGACTACTTGGTTCCGCATGAGCCTTCCCTTTGAGCTATGCGATGACGATCCCATTTCATGGTCTCTAATATCCAACCCTTGTGTAGATTTGACTTGTGTACTGATATGGATTCTTGACTCGGTATCACCATCACATTGATGTTGCATTTCATTCTTGTATGTCATTGTGTGTCATGTATGCACTGTATTTTGGTTGTGCTCGTGCTTGGTTCGTTTGAGCCCGTGATTTGTTTGCTGCCCTTGTTCGAAGGTTTAATTACTGTTTTTTTTCCAAGCACGGGTCGGTTTCGCATGGTTTCTTTGCAGCTAGGGTTTTCCATTTTTCCTCAAAATCGATGGTTGCTGCAATTTTGACCTAGGGTTTCCCGGTCTTGTTGTGACCTATTTCACACATCGCTCCATTGCAAATGGGGACCCATGTTTTTTTCCTTTTAGGGTTCCTCTTTGGCGTCGCAACTGCTAATCACCAATCTTTTTACAATGAGGAGTTAGAGTTTTTGAGAATTCATCCCAAGCCAAGTTGAGAAATCATGTTGAGTCATGTATGAATATTGTCAAAGTGCTTAGAGGGTCTGAAGGACGAGGATCGCAATTGCTTTGTGTCATTTCTAACAACTTGCTATTTTTAGAAATTTCTGCTTTTTTGCTTTTTCGCTTTTTTCTGTTTTTTTTTAAAGTGGCATATGGGTTTTGTTTCTCATGTCATTTCATCTCTGCCCATGTTCTCGGAATTTGAAAATCTTGTCTCTAGGTATAAAAAGCAAGGCTTCGAAATTTTTTCTTTTTTCTGAGATTAGGGTTTTGTTCTTTAGGTCATTTCAGTCCTGCCCATGTCTTCAGATTCGAGAAATTTTGCCTCTTGAGTAAAAAAAGAAAGGGTTTGCTTTTTTATTTTTCTGATATTAGGGTTTTGATCTTTAGGCCATATTATTACTATCCATGTTCTCAGAATTTGAAAATTTGGTCTTTAAGGGTAAAAAAGCAAAATGCAAACCCTAATTAAGGTTTTGTTCCAAAAGATCAACCATATGATCAGTGCCCATGTTCTCAGATTTCGAAAATTAGGTCTCCAAGTGCAAAAAGCAAAGTAGAAACCCTAATTAGGGTTTCATTCCAAATGAATTGTTGATCAAGTATGAAGGTAACAATGGGAGCATGTTGCAAAACATGTTGAGATAAGTAATTGTTGCGTATGATTGCCAAAGTAATAAGTAATACATTGTTCGAATTGATGGTGATTACCTCTTTTATTTTGGAATTTGCATGGTTCTTATCCCTCATCATAGTTTAGATTTCATTTCATGTATGTTAGATATGATTTCATTTCATGTATGTTAGAAGAATGCAAGATTTGATAAGTATTGATTTATGGTGAATTTCCGCTCATACTTTGATGAACAGATGATTTTTGTTCATTGTGTAAAGTTACTCTGAGCTTATTTTGTGGAGGTGTAACTTCTACTTTGAGTAATATTGTTCAACCGTTGGTATTATTCATAAGTATGAAAATCATAAGCACATCCCTTAAAGATCGCACTCACTTTGTGTAGTTGTCCTAAGCATGGCAAAGCAAAGTGTTGTTATTGAAGTCACCTAGTCAATGTCGTCTCTTGAATTCTTAGGAATGGATTAGAATGTTTGAACCCTTATCTCCTTTTCCGATTTCTTGAAGTCCATGATCCAAGTCCCAGATGATAGAGCTTCATTGTCTAAACCTCCATTGTGAATTGAACATGCCAAGCGTAAGTCCCTTTGTGTATTACACAGCATATCACAACGCCCATTGAGCTTATCCGCATGTCAAGGCCTGACAAAAGAAACCTTGGAATCGCCATATGATATTAGCATAAGCGGTGATTTTGGTAGATGATAAAACAGATACTAACAGGTCTATGTACTTGCTCGTGAAGGATCATGGTCATGGGTTTCTATAATGTTTTCCTCAAAAATTATATATGGGTTTTGCCTGATTTTCTCCTAAAAATCATGGTTTTTTTTTTTTCATTTTTTGCATGATTTTTTCACACAAAAATGGTGGGATCTTTCTCTACAAGAGGTTTTCCTGATTTTTTCCACAAGAAATCATGATTGATGTTTCAGTGTCTGGGTTTTTTTGATTTTCTCTTCAAAAATCATTTTTGGATTTTGTAATTTTTTCGATTCTCTTCAAAAATCATTTTTGGGTTTTGTAATTTACAGTTAGGTTTTATAATTTTTTCCTCAAAAAATTACTGTTGGGTTTTCTGATTTTTCTTCTAACAAAAGTCTAGCAGCTTTTTGTGGGTGATCTCAGTATCACATCAAGGATTTGGCATATTTTTCCACAAAAATCGTGGTTTCTTACAATCAGTTTTTGGGTCGTAGTACTCATCTGCAAAAGTTGTTGCCGACTTTTTGAACAAAATCATGGTTGTTTTTCTAAAACAGTTTGGGTTTGGTGAATTTCTCCTCAAAATCGTGGTTTTAGTTTGAGACGCTATTCTCAATATCTCTAGCTTCAAGGAGGGACAATTTTGTTTCCCAACATTAGGTTTGGCAGGATTTTGGTTAATTTGATCATTTCCAGAAGTTTCGCAGCATCAAGGAAGGTCTTAGGAGCAAGCTCATTTTGTAGAGCGTTCTAAAGAAAAGGGGGCAGCCTTCTATGCATCCATGACTATATATATATATAGGGTAGTTAGATCGATGACCATTAAAGGAGGGTATTAAAATAATGTAATGTTTCTCTAATGGTCATCTCAGGTAGTTTAGGTAGTTTCTAATTCCAGCTTTTATTTATGTTGCTTCGTTTAGAAGCATCATAATGTAATTGCCTATATATGTAAACTCCGTTTTCATTATTGAATAAACAGTTCCCATTACACACACATATATATGTATATACATATATATAAATACATATATAATATATATAAACTTATGCTAGGGCTGACCCCTTCTCTCCTCGTACCCCTGGCCAACATATTTTGTAAAATCCAACAAACATGTATAAATTTGTTTTTGGCTGGCTGGCTGAGATTATCTAGAAATTTTGATTGATAAATTTGGGGCAGACTCCTGAGTTTGCTTAGCTATAACAAAACCCTCAGCTGCCCTAACAGGTCGGAATAAAATCCCTGACCTATACTGATCAACTTTTCCATTTAATCTACTTTTTTTTCTTACTCTAAAGTGGTGGTTTCATAAACAGGCCTTATTTGCAGATAGTGTCATTTTGGAGGACTACACAGCGTTTATAGGGCTGAATACTGAACCCCTAAGGGCAAATTTCATAGGGATCTCTGTTCACCAAGAGGATTAGTGAAATGAACACCACATAGCAACCAGAAGGGAGCAACGAATAGACAATTAAGGGCAACAAGCAGGTCTGGGTACTACAACAGAAACCTGGGAGCACACAGCCACCTCCAGCCCTCAGTGAACTCCTAAGCATCCAGAGTGACCTGAAGACTAAGGAATTGAAAAGCTAACTGCTCGGATCTAACCCAGCACATTGCCTAATCAGCAAGTATCAACCTTCTTGCAGGGCAACCACTATACAAGCACCTTCACCATGAAGATTCTAGATTTATGAGAAGTGTACATTAAAATTGTAAGACTTGTTTTCATATCTGAGCTTATTCCGACAATTCTCTGATTTTGGAAGTTGACTGTCTAGTCAGTACTGAAATTATTCGAAGCTTAAATTCTTCCAGAAATTCTAAGAGTTGTTTGCTGCTATTTATTGATTTAATAATGTTAATGTGATGAAATTGCTTGACGATCAAATATCTATAATTGGTAAATCAAATCTGTAAACCCTAGTAAATTTGATAAATCAAATCAATAAACCCTTGGGCTATTTCAACTCAGTCAATCTTCATTAATGCATAGCTTTTGGGGACCAAAAGCTGATGGGGGAATTCAAATGCAATGGAGATTTGAGCATGATATTCCAACTCACGAAGGAGCCCAATGGCAGATTTTATCATCAGACCAGTGTAACAAGTTATTCTGGACACTGCCCAATTCGTTTCTTGCTTATAGATGTTTTGGATGGCATGAGACATCTCAGAATATTCATTGGCAGATGAGACAACTTCCAGTTTTGATTGAGCTCCTTTGGGGTCTCATAAATGTAATATTTTGTAGGGGCAAAATGAAAGCGTAAATAGAATCAAAAGTTGGATTTGATTGCGTATTCGGATAGCCCCTGAGAATAGTGCAATTCCTATATAAACTCCACACCTAATTTAAGTTGGGATGCAAAGGTTTACGGCCTCTAAAACATCCTGTTGAATTAGGATTTCACTCCTGGCAACACCATTTGCCCCAATGAACATATAACTAGTAAAGGCAACTAGTAAAGGGTTGACCAGCTCTGCGTATGGTCCAATCGCTGGAAAATGAAGAGTTTCAAAGCAATCTCTAGTTTTCTTTGGGCATTATTCTTTTTTCAGTAGGCAGGGAACTCAAGGAGTTGCTACGAACCTTCTAGATGCCTAGGACATAAGAAAATATTCTTGTTAATGGTGTAGCAATTGTGCAGAGTGTATGTATTTTTAAAGTCTATTTGTAAAAGGTAAGTCTGAAATTGAGTGTCTTAGAGCTCTTCAATGGTGGTCAAACTTTAGGCCAAATTGATCTTTCCAAATTCATTGTCAACTGGAAGCTTCATAGATTGAGTTATTTTGACACTGTAGATTTTCTCTAGATAAATGTGTTCCTAGATTTTGAGTTTGTTTGTGTTCACTTTTGCATTATGTTGATGTGTAGATTGCTGTTATATTGTGCTTTTCACACTTTTTGTTATTTGTAAGCCATTGTAGATAGTAAAGCCTATAGGGTTACACTTGGTTACCTAGTTCTTTGGAATGAAGTATTTGCACACAAAACTTGGTTGTTACAGAATCAGAATTGCTTGTGTCAAGATATGCTGCTCCCACTAAACCTTCCAATGATTTGTGCTGGTAGAGGAGGTACCACGTTCATCTTTGTCCCGAAAGCATTTCCGAAGGGTTAGGTTCTTGTAAACATCCTGGGATAGCAACCTAAAGGTGCTTATTAGTCCTTTTGATAAGATCAGGCCTAATGGCAATAATACTCTAAAGCTCTAATAAGGTCTAGATCAATTTGACACTTTTCATAACTGTTAATTAAGAAGCAAAAATACATGCTAGATTCGAGGAATACATACTCTTAGGATATGAAACATAAGATTTGAGGCGTACCCATACACTTAAATACACGTTAAGCATAACGCATACCATTTGTATTCTCACACATTATTCCTTCGTATACGTTTTCCAAAGTATTTTCGTGTTCAATAATTCCTATGTTGTTTTTACTAATGTCTTACCAATTTTATTTGCGAGAAGTGTCTTAAAACATGCACCCCATTTAATTTGAGTGCAAGAATAACATTCTTGAAACATTTATAAGTACTCATTTAACACTCAAATGAATAAACTTGTTTGGAAATACATCAAACATTGAAGCGCATATAAGGTATACATTTGGAAGGTACAGACAAACCACACTTGAAAAAACACGAGGCATGAATCATACATACAAATAAGGCATGAAGCATCCATGTAAAGCTTGAAATATGCACACAAATACACATAAGGCATAAAGAACATGAATACACATAAGGCAGGGTTCATATATGTGAATATACATAGCACATGAAGTATACATATGAATTCACTAAGGCATGAAGAATATATGCAAATATACATAGCACATGAAGTATACATATGAATTCACTAAGGCATGAAGAATACAAGTGAATACACATAGTGCATAAAGCTTGAAGTATATAGAGGACTTCACTTAAGGCATGAAGCATACATGTGAATACCCACAAAGCATGAAGCATAGATATGAATTCACTTAAGTCATGAAGCATACACATGAATACACATAGCGCATAGAGCATGAAGCACACACGTGAATTAACTCGAGTCATAAGGCATACACATGAATACACGTAGCACATAAAGCACAAAGCATACACATGACTTCAAGTCAAGTCAAGAGGCATACACATGAATACACAACACATAAAGCATGAAGCATACACATGAATTCACTTAAGTAATGAGACATACATGTGAATACACAGCACATAAAGCATGAAGCATACACATGATTTCACTTAAGTCATGAGGCGTACACGTGAATACATGTAGCACATAAAGCATGAAGCATACACATGAATACACTTAAGTCTTGAGGCATACATACACTTAGGGCATGGAGACATCATATAAATACATGCCAAGCATGAAGCATACATTTTAAAGGCACAAACATATAGAAGTGCAATGTTGGCCTATTTGATTTTAATCCCTTAAGAATAGTTAACCCTAATGGCGGTTAAGTAGGTTTGTCCCGCAAGCTGGCAGGAATGGTGCTCTGATACCATTTGTAATGTCCCCTTTCAGATTTACATTAGATTATGCCCTAGAACCACAATTGCAACAAGTTAGGTTTAGGGTTAGCTTCCTTATCAACTAAAATATCTTCTTTAAACAATAGGGGCAAAGATTTAGATCCTACAGCCATGATCAAGGATTCACATACACATATATCTCTCCCATTATTAGGCTTAGATAATAACATATAATAATCTTTAAATCAACACATACAATATCTATATTACTTCCCAAGGGTGGAACTTTGGCGCTCTTGGCCCCAATGGCAGGCAACATGGACATCCACTCAAGGTATCCTACCTAGTGGGGTGCTTGTACTTGCTTTCCCTATTCATGCTTCATCTCCTAAGATTAATAGCCATCATTATAGAGTCGGAGAAGACATTGTAATGGAGGTTCCTCAATTGTCCTATCTAAGCCCAAAAGCGGAGCTTTGGTGGGGTGCTTGTACTTGCTTTCCCTATTCATGCTTCATCTCCTAAGATTAATAGCCATCATTATAGAGTCGAAGAAGACATTGTAATGGAGGTTCCTCAATTGTCCTATCTAAGCCCAAAAGCGGAGCTTTGGCCCTCTTGGCCTCGGTGGCAAGCAACATGGACATCCGCTCGGGGTATCCTATCTAGATGGCAATCCTCGTGATTTGCCCCTTCCTTACACCTCCTTCCTTCTATACATGATGGAGGTTTACAAACAGATTTATTAATCAGACATGTGCAATTTATATCCAATCATACATATATGTATATAAGAAATAAATATTGACAATTAATGCATAAGCTAGATATATAGAACAAGAGCTATTATTCAGATTATTAGATGCTGACTATAACAGGTTTGAATCAGATTAGTGAGTCTTACCCCAAGTATGTGTCTGCTGTTTACACAACTCTGATTCTGATTCTGATTATTGTTCCTTGTTCGCTGATTGCTGTATATGTCTAAGACTCTTTATTGTTGTTCTTCCATGCCTCTCGCTGTCCTCTACCATAGTGGCTTTATATCCTATTATTTTGCTCAAATTGTACGACTGTTGGGAATGTCTGCCCTTTCATGAGGGGTCGAGTGCCCTCATGGATGTCTATTCATTAATTACTAGTCATCACAAATGGTTTTCTTGTAGTTGCACTTCTTCATGGATCGCTGTTCTTAATAAATTGCTTAGTCTTTTTCTCTATTCAAGATCACTGCATCTAATTGCTGTTTATCATCAAACCCATCCAATCGCTGTCCATTAATAATGTTTCTGATCTCCCTTCTAGAAAAATCATCTTGTCTGAAGGCATCATGATTTTTCTAAGGTATTTGGAACCCTTCATGGCAGGAAATGACCCAAGTGCACATGGAAACTACATTAATCACATTGTTGTGCGAAGTTTCTGGTTTTTACTGTGTAAGTTTTTTTCCTCAAGTAGCCCTGAGCAACAAGTAGCAATGGAGTTTTGGGTGAATGACAAATGAAAGGTAAAAAGTTAGGGCACAACAACCAAGACAGCCATTTGTATTTTGTTCTGATCTAAGGTAAGGCATGTGAAACTACAAAAGTAAACAATTATCTCTAACAATCAAACTAGAAGAACAATAAAGTGAATCTCCATGGAGACTCTTTACAGACTCCTCTCTGAATTTAAGATTCTGAATTTGTCTTTTTCTTTCCCTCATTTCTATGTTTAAGATTAGGCATATTCTATCTTCTCGGGTTTCAAATCTGTTATTCACAAGCATAAACAAGTCTTCCATTTTCAAGAAAAAAATCAATACAGAACATCTATTACGCGTAACTGATAATTTTCAGTAATTTGTGATTGCATGTATAAATTGTTTTTTATAAAGACAATAATGTTTTGACATTTTCTTTTTATGTAGACTCTAAACATCTACAACAACATTAACCAACCGAGAAATGCTTTATATGGACCACGAGTGTGCTTGAAGGCGTTATAGTAAAAAAAATATGTATGGCCATTTCAATTGGAAATTCAAATTATAATTTGTTTAATTATTCGAATGAAGCCTTGAACTAATCATCTCAAAAAATGCATGCTATCATTTTAGCAAACAATATAATGTTTGTATGATCAACCCTTCAACACATATTGCTCCCTATTTTCTAGAATAAAAAATGTGTCAGGGCACTAGTGTCAATTACTTTGACAGTTCTGACTGAAATAGTTTGCTTTGTTGCTGATAAGAGCCTTTACGGTGTCTAACCCCATTGGATCTCCCTCCTCAATAACCTTTAAAACCGTACCACCTCCAGTGAACAAATAATATTTAACATTGTCCAGTGCAGCTTGATACAGGACAGGATGAAGGCTGTCAATAATGAAAACAACATTAGTCTTTCTGATTCTTTGCAAACAAAAATAAGAAATTCAAATTAAAAAAGTGTAAACACGAACATCAATGTTAATAGAAAAGCAGCTAAATAGTAACAGCGTGCAGAAAACTCACAAGGAATTCACAAACCAGGAAAAGGTCTGTTCAGACTTCAGAGCATCCCCAAAATAAGTGTAGAAATTCTATTACATTAGCGGAGGTGATAAAATGTAGTTAGCAACAGGAGCTTACCTTTTAAATGTCTGAAGTGTATCACCACCTCCAAAGAACTTTTGGGCCGCACGGTTTTTATCAATGACCTCATCCATTTTGCTTGTACCATGCCAGAAATGGGGCATGAGTCCCATCACAGCATTTACAAAAATTGTCTTAGCTGAGTTCATTGCTTGCGCAACTTCATCTGACTCAAATGAAATAGGATCAACATCAACTACATAATTGTAGGTCTTGCCTGGAGCAAAGTCCTGAAAAATATTAAGAAAGATAAGTTTTTACGATCATATTATAGTAGGAACTTATTATTTAAGTTCTAAACTCCCACAATTCTCGGAATTAGATTAACAAAATCTGTATTATTTACCTTAACATTAATTGTCCTGTATTTCCCTTCAAATCTACCCTCCAATGTATCAGTTTCCACTAGCCACTGGAGCTCCACAATCTTTTTCTCTGTTTTATCCTGTTCAACTAGTTCTTTTGCAAGTTCAATGTCGGAATCCTGTAAATAAAGATTGACATGAGCAAATATGAATCAGTAAACCTGCAAGCCAATTTTATCAAGGCATATCTCATAACAATTAAAGAAAGAGAATGTGATACCTCTACACCAGCAATTTTAACTCCATATTTGGCACATAGATATGTGTTATAAATAAGCCCACCCAGAACTAACTTATCAACTTTCTTGTATATCTGGTTCAATGGACCAATCTTAGTATCATACTTGGCACCAGCAACAATGGCAACAAATGGCCTGTTGGGGCTAAGAAGTGCTTGCACATGGTAAAGCTCATCCTGTAAACAGGTTGACAATTATATCAGAATCTTCAGTAGACATCCTCCACTCACAGAATTCATAGACAGATCAAACACAACATACTTATTGAAAGCACACAATTCAAATTATCAAAAAAAAACACTTACCTGCATACATAAACCTGCATAGGAGGGCAGATATTTAGCAACATGAAATGTTGAACCGTGTGGTTGCCATGACCCAAATGCATCATTTACATAGACATCAGCTAGAGCAGAAAGCTGAATGACAAACCTTTCAAGCTTTTCTCCTTTATCTTCCTCTCCCTGATGTATCAAAAACCTCACATGAAATAGATGCCAACCCGTAGAATTTTTTAATCCAAATTTAAGGAAAGCTTGCATATCAAATTACTAACGTATTGTGGACCCCATTTCTACTCCCTGCAAGTCTGATTGATTTTGTACACGTGTGGTTTAGGGATGACAAGCTAACCATGCTTATTATGATGCCAAAGTTCA
This sequence comes from Cryptomeria japonica, assembly GCF_030272615.1. Taxonomy (NCBI): domain Eukaryota; kingdom Viridiplantae; phylum Streptophyta; class Pinopsida; order Cupressales; family Cupressaceae; genus Cryptomeria; species Cryptomeria japonica. The sequence continues at coordinate 565,771,753 of NC_081410.1, read as the reverse complement.
AAGCTTGATTGCTGAGATATTATCAAGCATAAGCCAAAACACCAATTGCCCAAGACAGGCAATCCTAACAACACCAAAGCTTACTCCTAATTGATAAAGGAATCATTCCAGCCATGTGAATGGTAAAATCCAAATACCTCACCTCCGTGTAACCAGCAAGAGTTTTAAAGGCTTTAAAGGATGCAGTCCCATGCAAGGGATTTCATGTTCCATAATTATGGAACAAAGTCCCATTAGATGAGGGAAAATTTGCTAAAGGATAAATCGAAATCTTATTGGGGAAAATAAGAGCCCCTACTTTTTAGCTCTCGTATTTTCAGCTGCTGCCTGTGGGATCGGTTTGGAAATTTCCCTGCCACTTTAGGGGTTTTTTGTTCCATATCGCATCGTTAGAAGGCTCATGAAATTGCTTTTGTTTCCAATTAAAAATTTGGCATTAGAAATCTAATAATCAGTGTGGTTCACTCAGTCTATAGCCCAAGGTTCAGAAGTTATGATATTTGTGCAACAATCCTGGAGACACCCATCCATTGGGGTGTTTTCTAAAACTATTACATCTAAATTAAAAAAGAGGAATAAAGCTAAAGAACTAACCGCAAACCACCGAGTATTGGGCATGTAGATTCCACCAATCTTTCTAGTCTTGAGGTCATGGATCAGCCAATTAATGGAGGTATCAATGTCCAAAATTCCATCTTTCTCAGTAGCATTGAACTTGGGAACTGCAAACTTGATGCGCAGCTTGCGCTGCAAATATGCAACAATAGCATCCACAGATTCATCCTGGCGTATTGAGAGGGTTTTAGTCTTCTTGTCATATGGTCGTCCAATATGGCTCATGATAATGGGCCTGAAAGTGTAATTTCAGTTAGATAAGATCATCCCAAACAAGATCATGGCATTTCAGTAAGGCTATGTAATACCAAAAAAAAAAGAGTCAAACCTACCTTCCCCCACGCTCCACTATGTTGTACATAGTTGGCAGAGTTACATCAATCCTGTACTGATCTAGTATTTTCCCTGCACCCACCACCAAGGGATACATTTTAATCAGGCTACTGGTAATAAGGGGCCAACACTATAATGTTCCTCGAGATAGTTTAATAACATTGTGAATCCCTGAAAACAACAAACCAATCCAAATTGACCACACTAAAAAAGACTATTTCAGTTATCTATAAACAGAATAGGATTTACAGAGGAAGCAAGTTACAATAGAATTCACAAAAAAATTCCACAGCTAATATGTCATTTACATCATTGCTGTAGACATTTTAGAGGCCATTTACATATGTATCTCATTGTTTAATGGGAAAACCCTAAATACTCATTTGTTTTTCATACTCTAATAAAAAATCTGCCACATATCTTGTAATTTACTAAAAATATTCGGATCTACTGGAATTACAAAAAATGGCAGATGATGATAATTTTCCTGATCCAATTATCTGAGAAAACATTTCGAATGGAAAGGAAGAATTCACCTCCAGTTTCGATATTACTATCTCAATGAAACATAAATGAATGGGATACAGCTGTGATTTAGCAGAAAATACACAATTTTAGCTGCATCAAAACTGAGAATTAACTCAAACAAAGTCCTGATCTAAAACTTTTTTGAGCGTTGGATTCTATAATTGATCAAAATTCTAGAATATCATTACATTGCTCAGAGAACAGACTAGATATAAAAAATTTAAAAGAGATGCATAATCCCTCGTTACAAACATCTGAAATATGAAAAGTGATCAAACCAACATGCATAAAGACGTTTGTATAGAGCCTTAGAAAGAATCTTATCTGAAGAGTTTATGAAGGTCAGGTGCACTGGATGATTGACAGAACTTCTATTAATTTTAGAATTTTAGAATGAAAATATTTTGTACTGGTCTGATTATAATTGAAGTGCCTTAGACAAGTGATCTAGGACTACGATCATTGAGTATTTTTTATTTTAAGAAACAATTGTGCTCTACACTCTTTTTACTTACTGGATCGATTCCATTTACTAACTCCTAGACTGTTCTTTAAAAAGACTCGTTATGAATCCTCTAAAGAAGGGTCTAGGGATTCTAGATATAATGTTTGGAAAAACTTAATTCAGATGCCTCAAAAAAATCCCAATCTAAGGGTTTTGAGATGATCATCTAGATTAAATAAAATATTTTTCTGCTGAGCTGATTACATTTGAACCGATGTATGCTACGATTACTAAGTATTTGGAATATTAAGTTAAACATTGTAGCCGAAATGTCTTTTTCACATTTATCTGGGAGCAACTGTTCCATATCCTCTTTTCTTTCCGATGTTTGAATGTAATGGATATAAAACCTGCCTAAGAAAACAGAAAATGGAACATAACTAATAATGTGCGCCTATATGTATAAGCAGATTGAACCAACAGAAACGAAAAAAAAAACGCGCAATCAAAATTGTAGAACTTGGTGATGGAAAAAGGGCTTAAAAAACAAAAGTAATAATATGCGCGCCCAGACTAGCAACAAAATTTGCAAAACCTCCAAAAGGAAGATAAGAGAATAGCAATGCACTTGGGGGCTAATTAAGCCAATTGATCCAACCATTAATAAAATGTTAAAAAAATTAACATTCCAGAGAAACGAAAATATAAATAAAACGGTTACTTCCTGCTAAATATTTTTCACAATTAATCACAGAAAACTCATACTCATCTACAGATTGCAAAACGATCATGCACAAATCCTGTTAATTCCAGATAAATGTTGCAGAGAATAAATAAATATTTCTAACCTTTTTTGACGACATTGTGATCGACTCTAAGAAGAACGATCTTATCTCTGAGATCAGCCTCCTGCAAGAGAGGCAGTCGTTCATCCATCTTCACCTGATCCATCCCATCATCCACGCTGTAACCAACATGCACACCGTTGTCTGGACTGTATTTGGCCATCGTTAAACCCTTAATGATGCTCAGCTTCCCAGAGAGCACATTTATATATCAATAGGTCCCTTGTTCCACACGGTTTTTTTTCCTCAGATTTGAGTCCCGGGTCTCATTCAGCTCCTGGTGTTCTAAAACCACGTTCTGGAAGATTTCATAAGTCAATGGGATTCGAGCCCAGCATTTTATATTATATATTGGTGTCAACTTCGGTTTCTAGAATGCTTTCAGGGGACACGTGTCCTCGGAGTCTGCCTGTTTATGGAAAACGACAACCAAGGGCGCCGCCTTTGTTGGGTGGTATTGTTTCCCACTGGTGACTGTAACTGCCACGTGTAGACCACGTGGTAAGATGACTTAATGGTGGTGCTGAGTCACAATAGACAGGAGACAATTAGTAGTATAATTTTTATTATTTTTATTTTCTTTCCTTTTTCTTTTTCTTTTCCCTTTTAGGAAGGCGGTGAATTAAAACAAATGCTTAAGTCATCTAGTTTGTAGGTGAAAATTGTATTAGTGTCCCCTTTATAAAATTAGTTTTTATTATTATTAATATTATTATATTAGTTATTGCTTTTTAGAGTTTCATTTTTAATTATATCTTTTACTTTTAAATTTATGGGTAGATTTGAGTTAATAGTAATTATAGATTAATCTTTAAAAAGTTTAAATTTTAAATTTTAAATCTTTTGTTTTTCTAATCTTTAGTCTAGTCATTGTGAGTTAATTTAGTACACATTTGGTTAATTTGTGGGTTTGTTCATTGTATTTAAAGACACGTTCACTCATTTCAAATTATGTAAGAAACAATCCACTTCATTTAGATTTTGAGTTACGAAAAGAGAATAAAAAGAATCTAAGAGCATCTACTTTGTAGCACATCATCCTAGGTCTATTGCACACTTGTTTGTTGTCCACAAATCTATTAGAGTCATCAAGTCAACCCATCTAGGAGTTTAACTCAAGAATTTGTCCCTTGCAATTGAACAAATTCTCAAAGATATTTATAAATGTTGTTAGTCCTTGTAGCATTCAAGCAACAAAGAAGTGAGGAAAAATATGTTGTAAACTATGGGAGTTGATAAAATCAAATATGTGAGTTACAAGATCATTTCTATCAATAAGTTTCGTGGGCACGATATGAACTAAGTTAATAAATACTAAACTTGATGAATTAGAAAAAAAAACCATTTATCCAAAAAAATACAAAGAAAATAGCTAATCATATCCTATAACAAATATTGTAGCCTTTCTCCATCATTCGAATCCAACTAAGTATTATCTTCAATTTAATTTAATTCTACATTTATTTACAATTGTGAGAGTGGTGGACTCTAACTTCTTATTATCTAAGTTGATAAGTGCTTAATTGCATGTTTTTACTTAATTGACCTAGATTATTTATGTAAAATAAAATTATTCCCTTGGATTTTTAGTGAACCCAACTTATTTTACATCCCCTAGGGTTTTTCCTTAGGGTTAAGCTTCCTCAAATTAGAGTTTTTCTAATTTGATCTTTATGAGCGTTATATCTTATTTTCATACTTTGATTTTTTCTTTCTTATTTTTGTTTTATAGTGTCTGGTACAAGGGTTTTTTGTTCATTATATATTCTTTTTATTTCACCTCCTACCATTTTCACACATGAATATTCAGAAGATTTTCTAATTTATATTATTCTTTACCTCATTTTCATATTGTTTATCCATTTTCATTAGGGTTTGGGCCTTTATTTTATTCTTATCCATCTATCCATAGATTGTGCATTATTGCTACATCTTGTTCATTGATGTATTTTCCCCTTCCTTAGTAAGCTCACTTCTTATATCACTATTATTTATGTTGATATATCTTGTGTGCCCTGTGATAGTGACTTAGATACTAGTCCATCCTTATTTTCACTTAATACATCTAGAGATGGATTCATGTGATTTTTGTCACACCCAACAAGCATACCCTTCATACAATTTTGAATACCTCTCCTCTGTGTGCCTGTCTTGATTCATCCTTCCTCGAGGATCCCAATATTGTGGGCTCAAGATAGATGCACATGTTTTACCTTCACTTGGCATATGATGATAATGATGCAAATTCTCACATGCCTAGTGCAAATACTCACAGTAAAGTAGACAAAAGAGAGACGCAGAAGAGGAGCAATGAGGAGCATGGTCACAAGGAGCATAAGACATCGCTAATTTTGAGGGACTAAGCCCCCAATCTTAGAATCTTAACTCACTCAAACATATGCAAGGGCACACAAAACAAGATAAAAAACAAAAGACAAACAAAGACAAAAAGACAAAACAAAGGCAAAAGACCCAAAAACAAGACCTCAAGTCAACTAGCCAAAGAGACCTCGATATCAAAATGTCTCAACCACTAAAATCATTCTTGAAAAATATCATTTAAAGAACATAAGTGACCACATAAAAGAGTAAAGAAAGCATCATCCATGAACCATCGATAGCAAAGCTATGAGTTCATGAGAAGAAGGAAAGAGAGAGCACAAATACATGCTAGATGTGTTTTTCTAGGTGATCCATGAGAAGAATGATGAGAAGGAACATGGATACTTTCCCCTGGATATGTTGTTCTAGGTGATCTGTGTTGGGGAGGAGAGTAGGAATAGTCTAGCCATGTTCCACTAGTTCCACTCATCCTTGTGTGTGTGTGCAAGTGATGTCTGGTTTCAAGTGTATAACACCCTGTATATGAGTTTGTTTCCTCTCGTTTCAAGTGTGCTTCAACTTGTTTAACACATATAATGCAAATTCAAATGCCAAGGGGTGAATGTTTGGTTTCAGGAACATCTCATGTAAGAGTTTTGCTCTGGTTTTGAGAATATGTACAACCTCGTTTAAGACAAATGCATGCCTAGTTTTGAGAACATCTCGTGTAAAAGTTTGTTTTCTCTGGTTTCAAGAATGAACACCCCATTTAAGACATGCAAGAATGATATGCAAAAAAAATGGTACAATATAGTACAAGGAGGGCAATATGAGTGCCCCCCTTAAGATGTCAACATAGCCATATGTTGATGTCTTAAGGATGCTAAGAACAAGGATACCCACCTTCGATGCCAAGGAGATATCCTTTAAGTAACAATGTCATGAATCCAAGCTAAAGAGAGGAAACTCTTCAAGCAAGGATAAGATAGCTGAACAAGAGATATCTTGCAACAAATGTAAAGGGGATCCTTGGAGGAGAAGAGATATTTGCTCAAAATACATTTACCTCCAAGAGGATTTCTTGAACAAACATATCATCTTCTACCAAAGAAGGGAAGGAGAACAAGAATGCATACCTTCCCCCTATTGCTAGGTGAAAGGGATTCTTGATGGAGGATGACACACTTTTGACCCAATGTGAGAGGGTAAGTTTATAATAGGATATGCATTGCCAAGTGAAGAAGAGGTTGTATCCTAGGACTTACACCTCTTGTATAAGAGAGAATCCTTGAGCAAACAACTTCACACAAGGAATGACATCAAATCATAAGCAAACACCAGTCAACAAAGGAAAAGTAGATCCTTAGAAAGAAGAGAGAGAGAAAGAAATCATTTCCCCCAAGTGTAAGGATGATGAGAATAATTACACAACCTCTAAGGAGAGATTAAACATAATAAAATGCACAATGTAAGTTCACATGAATAAATATCCAATGTAAGAAAAGACATTAAGATATGTGAAATGCAACTATAAAGAAGAGGTAATCTTCAAAGTGAAAGAGAGAGAATAAGAAGGGAAGATCACATATGTCCCTAAGGAGGGATTAGTCATAAGAGACCTACCATTTCGTACAAGAAAGGATATCAAAAATGTAACCCCTAAAGGGAATAGTGATACTTTGGATAGAGAGAGAAAGAGGATAAGGTTCTTGTCCCCCGAGTATAGAGGAAAGAACCGACCATGTTGCTACCCCAAGATGTTTAAAATTGAAAAAGCATCACCTCTTATGATGAAGAACGCCCAATTAAGTTAACTACTTGTGTCATAGGGTGAGGAGCAACATTGAGGGTGAGAAGAGTGCAAAGGCAATACTTTCTCACCCAAAAAGAGAGCAATATCAATTGGAAGATTTATTTGAGCTTTATCAAATATTTCTTGAACAAATTCATTAAATACTTTACATTTTCCAAGAGAATGAAAATGGCTACAATGAAAAAGACAATTCTCATCACCTTCTTTATGCTTTTTGCTAAATTTTACAAAAGGAAAAACAACAGTCTTGTCATATTTTAGTTTCCAAAATATTATAGTTGCTAGCCTTTCATGATCATCAATAGAATTAGGCTTTGTCTCTTGTGATGTATAATTAGGATTGTTAGAAGAAGAATCATTGTCATCTATGATTTTAACTTTTCCACTATCAATAATTCCTTTCATTGCATTATGAAAATTAGGACAATTATTGGTAGTGTGATCATTAGTCTGGTGATATGAACAAAAAGGAGGTTTTGAAGAAGAAGCACTTTTAGCTGCACAAATGGTTCGTTGTCTTGCAAGATGATCTTTGAAGTATTGAATCCTCAAGAGACCATCCATAGGAGATTTTTTATTATGTCATAGGCCTTCTATACTAGTTTGTGTGGGAGGGTTTATAGGGACTCAAATTCCTTGTTCAAATATTCCAAGTTCTCGTCCTCTAGAACCTTGTTTTGATATTATATTAAAGCAACTCCTATAAGAATATTTTAATTGAAAAGGCGGAGGAACATTATAATAAATTTCTTTAAATTTTGTAGTGTAAGGATGTTTAGAAGGAACGAAGGGATTATTAGATGAAGGAGGAATATCTTGTGGAGGGGGATTTTCCTTTCTTTCATCATCCATATCCTCTTTGGTAAATTGGGAAAGAAGTCATCTAAGACCTCATCTTTGCTTAGTGTTATGTTGGGAGATAAATCATGAATGAAATGCATAACATCATCTTGTCCACACATATTTTGATGACTAAGATAGGATCTAGGAAAATAAGGAGGATCTAGAGAGATGGAAACACCAATATTTTATTTTGATCTTGCCCCTCTTGCGCTAGGGTATATGAGAAGAATATGGTGCCATGTTTCTCTTCAATGTTTTCTCTCCCTTAAAGAAATCATTGATAGGAGTTGTATACACCTAAAAATGGTTTGGAGATAATTGATTAAATATATAGTTATTTAATTAATATACCCTTTCCTAATTAACTAAATTCACAATGATTTAATAAATTCCCCTAATTTCATCTACTTGTAAATAGATCTAATTGATTTATTTATAAATTTCATTTCACATCCCACCTTTTTGATTAATTAATCTACATTAATTAATTAATTCCCCCATTTATCATATTCCATTTTATTTGAATCTCTAAATTCAAATTGGGCACATGTGTCCTAACTTTAACCACCTAGCCTAACCAACCCCTAACCTAACCCATCCATTCAACCCTGGGTTTAACTAACCCTATCCTTTCCAAACCTCCTAACCCTAACCTCTTTCTAATACATTTGGAGTGTTAACACTCTCATGAGGACACATGGCACTTTGGCCACATGTCCTCTCCCCTTGGACACTTGCCCTCTCAAGGGCAGGATTCCTTGACACTTGTCACCACGGGGATGACATGTGTCCTTCCCCACAACCTCTTCTCCAACTTCCCCAATATCAACCCTTGATATCTCCAGATCGAATCCTGACCATCGATTCTTGCCACCTCAAACTAGGCCTAGGAACTCCTATAAATATCCCTCATTTTGGAGCAAAAATGATCCCTTGCATTCTAGTTTTTTGTTTTCTTATTATAGTCAATTACATCTCTAGAGTACTTTAGCATAGTTGATAATTAGAGCAATTTTAGCATGTTTAGTATAGTTTTCATAATCATGATAATCTAGCATCTCTTTGAGCATTTTTAGGATAATCGTCTTAGTTTTAATCTTGCATCAAATCATCCTAGTAGTGAGAATTTACATAATCATGATCACATAGCTACTCAACTTTTGAGTTGCCACTTTGGAGGTCATTGCTTGTTGAGAGCCACCTATATATCACCTTCAAGGTCCTCAAAAATAGAGGAGGATGGGACATGTTAAAGGAAGCCTTGGTTTGCATTTATTTAGTCTTTTATATGCTTCCTAGTTTGTATTGTTGTGTCATCTATGTGTTTGTTAATTATTGACACTATTTTTAGCAGCACATTTATTGGTGCCCACCATGGGGCGCAACCCCTTTTATCTTTAACAAGTTTGCTTGCAGGAAAATTTCTTGATAGGTTCTCACACATAGTAGCATTTTGGAAGCATAGATTAGCTCTTTTGGGTTCCAAATTCGCATTCTCAGTCTCTGTATTAGTGGCATGTCACCTCAAACAACATTCACATGATCTCTGACATCTAAACCCAAAGGATTTGACTGTGTTTGTCTTTTTCTCTAGTTTAGCATTTTGGTCTCTGAAGTAGTATTTTTGGTCTCTAAAGTAGCGTTTTTGGTCTTTGAAATGACATTTTGGATTTCCAGAATAGTATTTGTGGTTTCCATAATAGCATTTTTGGTTAATAGAGCAACATTTTAGGTTAATATAGCAGCATTTTTAGTAGTTCTTTCAGCGTTCTAGGTTTTTCATTCAGCTTTTTCGTGTTTTGTTCTACATTTTTCAATTCTTCTTTTGAATTGTCATTTCCCAAATCTGATTTGCAGTTTGTTGATTTGCAGGTACCTATTTCGTTGTCAAATACTAGAGTTATAAATGCTTTTACCACCAAAGAATGAATGATAAACTACTAACCTTGTGTGCAATCGTGGGATTTTGCATTTATTTTTGATAAACATAGACTAATTACAAGGAAATAAACCAGCATGTCTTATGTGTATTTGATGATAGGTGAGTATGCTCTCACCTCTCTTAGGTGATCAGAAAGCTAGACTCATCTTTTTTCTTTTCAATAGTGCATATCCTTAGAGGGCATGCCTCTCGAGTAGCCTATAAGGTTGGGTGTGAGGGAACGACCCAAGTGGCTAATGGCTAACGTCAAGAAATCTGAGCCACTATAATCAAAAGCATTTGTGACGAAAATCATAAATGACGAGTGTTACATGTTGTCATAACGACATCATGTTTCCCTTAGTACCTTTATGGTGCATAAAAACCTGTAGAGAGTAACCTCTACATGTTGGGAAGCCTCCTTTAATGGAGTGGAAAACGTTGTTGATTATGACCACTCGAATGGTACCCTTACTACTACCACTTTTTAACTAGAAGCTACTTGTTTCACCTCCGAACATTATTATTCTCTCAATGCAGAGAGGGGGGAGAATCTCTCTCAAAGACACTCACCATATATCCCTCTCGAGCGTCTATGTGAACTCCCCTTTGGAGTGCTTATTTCTAGGCTCATAACGGGACTCCACTAGCTCTCGCAAAGGCAAAAACACGAGCACCCTTTAGGGGTGTGACAAGGTTGTGTGAGCTGACAAGGTACCAAGTTGTGGGCTGAGAAATAAAAATGAAGCCAATTTCCTTAGGATAGAACTAATTGGTGTGTCTTTCATGTTATATACCCGTGAAAACTTGGGCTTTCTTTAAGGACTTGAACATACACTTTATGTTGTCCATTAACACAAAGACAATGTGTACTCTGTGTTTTGAATCAAGTCAAGATATCATCCATTGAAAAATTCAACAAAAACTGCAAACTTAAACTTCAAAACTGTTAGATTTACACTTTTCACAACAGATTAGCTCTTTCAGTCCAAACTTTAGAGTTCTTGGTCTAAAATTTAGAGTTCTTGGTCTAAACATTAGAGTTATTGGTCTAAACATGAGAGTTCTTGCACTGAACATTAGAGTTCCTAGTCTAAATATCTATGTTCTTGTTTTGAACTTTAGAGTTCCTAGTTTAAACATCAGAGTTCCTAGTCTAAACTTTAGATTTCTTGGTCTAAACATCAGAGTTCCTAGTCTAAACATTAGAGTTCTTGGTCTAAACATTAGAGTTATTGGTCTAAACATTAGAGTTCTTGGCCTAAATATCAATGTTCTTCGTATAAGTATTAGAGTTCTTGGTTTGCAGATCAACATTTTTAGTCTAAACATTAGCGTTTCTGGTCCTCCTTTTAGCGTTTTGGGTAAATTTGACAGAAATCAGAAAACTAAAACACCCATTTTCAAGTAGTGAAACATAGTCTTAGGTCATATCCTCAAGACGTTCATCAAGTTATCTTTTGACAAAGCAAATTCGAAACTAGAAACAGTAGGGTTTTACAAGTATTCATCTCCAAGAAGTTTAAGATCCAACATCTCAAAGTGCATAATCAAATTTATTTGATAACTCATCTCTCAAACATAGTTTCTCATTAGGATTTATCATCCTTCATCACGAAACTACAATGCTAGATTAGATTAACCTAGTTCTCTTAATAGGATATATCTTTCCTATTAGAATTGGTCAAATCATATAAAAAATTTGCACTCCAAACAAGGATCAAAAACTTGCAAACTCTCAAAATACTTACATGACCATTTCTCATCATTTGAAAAAGAGGAAGCTTAGTCAGAAAGCAATCTTGAAAAGGAACAAATTTCTTTATATAAAACCGCAAGCTCTTATTGAAACATCGCTTACTCTTACACCACTATCGTGATTATCTAAATTACCACCTGGGATTAGATCATTTGAAGATCTTGTGAACAAATTCATTTCACAATACTCTTATAATATACACTGTGAGATAACTATGTTGGATTTGTGAAACACTAAATAAAAGAATGGGGAGTCTTTCATGATCTTCTTACAAAGATAGAGACGTTTATTCAACAAATATCCTAGACTAGTGCCAAATCATGAAAACATGGACATATTCATTGATAATCTCACAAGTGAAATGAGTTATAGGCTCAAATTACAATGTCCTCCTAGTTTTGCAAAGATGATTGAAAATGGTCTCAAAATGGAGGATGTTATGGTTAAGAAAGGAAAATTGAAACTCTACAAAGAAGGAAATAATTCCTTCAACTCCTCCAAAAATAACAACAACAATCACAACAATGATAAACCAAAATTTTGGACAAGAAATAGAAATGTTGTGAATGATGAAGTAGTTGATGCCAACAATGTTAAACCACAACAGCCTATTTTCAATCTATCAGTTCGGGCACTAGTGAGTAATTAAGACAATAATGCTAAATCAAAACCACTTTTTCCCACTATTCGCAGAAAATTTATCAACATTGGTGAACCATTGCAATCGTCTTTAAAAACTCTTCTTGAAAACAAATTAATCACACTGCTAGAAGCAAGAGATTTTGAGCCCAAAGTTAAACCAAGTTGATGGAAATATAATCATTTATGTGATTTTCATCAAAACAAAAGGCATTAGACCAATGGTTGTCAAAGACTTAAACATATTATTCAGGATTTAATTGACAATGAGGTCATCACAATGGATGGGCATGAAATAAATGAATCACATATGGCCTTCAAAACTCCACTTCTCATCTATGAAAAAGGTGAATCATCAAATACTCAAGATGGCAAAGGGAAAGCAAAGGTTAACTATACTCATGCCTACGACAACGTGGTAAATGTCATTATCGTCAAAGAGAAAACACCAACAAAACCAACACACACCATTACTCAAAGTAAGGCTAAGGTAACATTCCCAGGTGTAACAAATAATGCAAAATCTACCTCAAGGCAGTATAACATAGAGGATCGGTTACAAAAAACCCCCACACAAATATCGATCCTAGAGCTCCTAAAACTCTCATCAATGCATAAGGAAATATAAGAAAAATCTCTAGTTAAAACCACAGTCTCTAAAGACTTGGATGTTATAATACCCTAAAAATGGTCATCTAAAACCATAGGCCACCTAATCTCGACAACATCACCAAGCTCCTAACCAAAGGCAATTAAAATTAATCTTGAGCACACAATTAATTTCTTAAATCATTAAATGTCACATGGCAAATTAATCACTCTAAATTAATTAAATAATTTAATTAATTGATCATTTCAAGTAAATCATTTTAAACAAATATCTTTTTTATTTTATTAAATATCCTAGTATATTTAATTAAATAAATCAATTTGCCATTAAATCATCAAAAAAGGAATTAATTGGAAAAAAATAATTAAAATTTGAGAAAAGAAATCAAATGGAGATAATCTTGAAAATCAAATTAAAAATTGAAAAAAAATCTCAAGAAAGCAATAAAAACAATTAAATCTCAAAATTGAATGAAATAGAGAATAAATCAGTTTTTTTTAATTTTATCTTAATTTTAGTTCAATTTCCTTTAAAACTGAGAAAAGCAGTCAATCACATCAATTCACTTGGATTGTGCTTCTTCTTGGAAAATCTTGACCACTCATCATCATTTGATCTCAGTCGTTGGTTTCTTTCTGAATTTTCTATAAATTCAGGCTCTCATCTCCTAATCAAGGATCCTGGAGAATATATTGTTATCATGTTGTTTTTTTGCTCTAGGCTTATTGAGATTTGTGCATTGAGATATTGCATATTAGTTATTGCATATTTATTAAATCATCTAGCTTAATATTGCTTAAATCATGTTAGATTAATCATGCATATCTAGCTTAATCTTGCATCCATTTAGCTCAATTTCATGCTCATTAGATTAAATCCTTCGTTTAGGCACCGTCTAGTCATTGGTGTTGCATATGAAATCTGAGAGCAAGACTAAACTCGCATCTACTAGAAGGCAATAGGTCGCTTTGTGATGGTTTATTGTTCATTGTTGATTGATTTACTAACCATGCATCTAATGACTTATTGAAGTGTTGTGTATTCTAGATATAGATATTATCCACTTTTCACACACATTTTTGGCGCCCACTGTGGGGCTCGAAATTCAATCCTTCGGCCTCAAAATCATTTCTTTATTTTTTTAGGTCTCGTTCGTACAGTCTTTGCGAAAGGTCGTACGATTCTCTATCCTTCATCGTACAAAGTTCTCTTGAGTCTTGTCTTTTATCGTTTGGTTCAGCGCGAGTACTCATACAAGTTTCTGCTTTGAATATTTGATTCTATGTTTTGTTGTTTGGGTCTGCGGGAATACTCGTAAGATAAGGTATATATTGTCATATGAATTTTTATTTTCTCGTTTAAAAAACATTATACTTTTTAGGGTTTTTCATGAACGAAATTTTGAATTTACTGACGCTGACACTAACCCTGGTTTGTCTTCTGTCTACCTGATATTTTCACAACCTAACTGGTTTTTTGTAGAACACTTGTCAAAGAATTTATCAATCGAACATACGCCTGTCAAAGAATCAAAAACAAAAAGACTACTAATGCGTTGTTCTTGCATGTTGCCTAAGGAGAATCGACTAAACATCGTGTATTCTTTAAATTCATTTTTAGGCACTTAAATTGCTATCTGGTTAATGAACAAATCCATCTTTTGTACTTGAAGGAAAATCTGAGAGGTAGGAGAGTATGCTCTTGTCTTTTACAGACAATCAGAAATCTAGACCCTTGAAGCTTTTTCTAAGTTTTGAGATTTGTGTACCTTTAGCAAGCCTGTCACAGTGGGAAAAAGTAATCACCCTGTGAGAACGACCCAAGTGAGTACAACTGGATCTGAGCATTCCAACTCACTATAATAAATAGGCCTCTGGTTATTAAAGTCTCAAAGGACGGGATTATTTGAGTTTTCTCTTTGAGATCTCTCATATCAGGCATTTTGTAGGGCCTTGCGGTCTCAATCATGTTTATGTGACTACAACTTGTTTCGGTACCTTGTCGGGCTATAAGCCTCAATCATGCTTGCGTGACTTCAAGGGGTAATTTCGAATGAAATTCCTGACTAAGAACTATAAGATAGAGGCTACCTGATTCACCTCTGAAAGGGGGATAATCTTTGTGCAAGAGAGATAGTAACTCTCCCAAGACACTTACCATATCGTGCCCCCATTAGCGTTTGGAGTCGGATAATATGGCATTGAGAATCCATTTCGTGAAACTCAACAGTCGTATTCTGATTAGCTATTTGGTGTGTACCTAAGTCTGCAAGCAAAGGTTTTCTTCTCTAAGCCAACTTCTGTAGGGTTAGCGTGTTGTGCTTGAAAGTCATTATACATCTTGCGTGTTTTCTATGTTTTCGTCCGTGAAACTGAAATTGAAATACTTAAATTGGGGGAAACAAATCAACCAGATCAACAACTCAGTGATCAAAACTATGTCCGTGTCCAAAAACTGGTCTCTGTCAGTCGTCAAAACTCTGTCTGCCAGAATCTCATTTCTGTCCAGTCTTCTGTCGTACGAGTATGCTGAATTGTCATTCTACTACATACATATTGTCATACGAGTCTTCATTGATCATATCAATTTGTCGTCTGGCTCTGTAAAAACTGTTGTATGAGTTTGCATAATTGTCGTCTAGCCCTTATTATATTGTCGTACGAATAACTATTATACTCAATAGATTATCGTCTGAAGGCCACTAAACTGTCGTACGAGTTTAGGCAGCAACTCGTACAAAAAACTATCTTTATCTTCTGGGAGCTACTAAACTGTCGTTTGGGTCTGAAAACTCTATTGTACGAATTTCTGATTTTGTCAGTCCAAAACAGTCAAACTTGCCTAAATCAGTCTACAGCGAGCATAAAACTGGTCATCATAATCCTGAGCATAAACAATCTTGATAATGTACCCCTATCATTGTGCTGCATGATTGTGTTGATCATCTTTCAGCTAGTTCAATCAACTACTTATCAAACTTAAGTCACTTAGACCACGTCTTACACATGATAGATCGTTTATGAAACCAGACTGAGTCTTATTCACTTCTCTCAAATCACACTAAGTTACTTAGATCACATCTTATACATGATAGATCTTTCCTAAAACCAGACTAAATCTTAGCTACTTCTCTCAATCACTATGTTAAGCGAACAACTAGCTGCAATTTGATCTTGACTTTTACATCACATCCAGCTCTCGGTCATATCAGTCATAAATGCCTGTTCAAACCAAAAGTTCTCACAAGAAAGCTGACAAAGGTAAAGGGGCGTCCTTTTCATCAAAAGACAATCCATTCTTTGTAGAAGAGCCCGTCTCTAATAAACCTTCATCGTCAAATCTACCAAATTTTTATCAATCCTTGTCTCCCACCATGTCTAGAGAAAGGCAAGAAAGACAAGCTACTAAACATGATACTTATGACAACCTCAACACCCATGCTAATGACAATGATTCCTCATCGAGCGATTCTGAAGCCTCTGAACCTACACAAGTTGTTATAAATAGTTGTCTAAACAATAAACATTTCCAAAAAATGATGAAGATCATCATGACTAGAGGAAAGGAAGAACATTTTCTAGAGCTAGCAAAACAAGTCGCTAAACTTCCTATTGATTATAACATTGAAACCCTTATCACTAATGAAGAAGATACACCTTTAGTGCTGGTAAACAAACAATTGCAAGCGTTACAGATTGAAATCATGGAACTGAAAAACAAGGATAAATCATCAAAGCAATATTCTTCGGACACGATATGCCCGTTTCCATTTGACAAACACCTCTACATGCCTCCATTTCCTTCAAGAGTTGAGATTCCTAAGTTTAACAAATATGATGGAAATGCAGATCCTCAAGACCATGTCCGAGAATTTTGTGCTTTATGTATGGAGTTCATGCACAGACAAACATATCTCATGCACCTTTTCCCAAGGAGTTTAGGAGGACAAGCTATGGAATGGTTTTCAAGCCTACCTATGGGAATCAAAAATTTTGAGGAATTAATCGAATTGTTTCTGCAACAATACTCCTATAACATTCGTCATCCAGTCACTATGATCGAGCTTTGCAATACTAAACAAAAAAATAGGAGAGCCCTTTCTCACTTTTCTTCAATGTTGGAGAAAGATGTTCTCTAGATATTCACGACCTATTCCAGATTCTAAGAAGATGGATATCTTTATCAATAACCTGATCCCTGAATTGAAATACAGTACTCAAATGCAAGTGTACCCTTCATTCAACAAAATGGTAGATAGCACCCTCAGAATGGAAGATGTGCTTATAAAGAAAGGAGATATATCACTTTGGAAAGAAACACAACAAGGTTCTAGTTCCAAAGAAAAGAACAAATACTGGAAATACAACAAAGATAACAACAGAAACATTGTTAATGATGGAGTGGTAGACACTGTAAAAGCAAAATCAAAACCCACAATATTTAATCTAGCTAGCGGCACACAAGCACTCAAAGCGGTTGAAACTACCACAGAAAATCCTCCAAAAAAATCAAAAGAGTGGTTTAAAGAGAAACCTTGGCTTTCAAAGCCTAAACGTGATTTCACTCCTCTGGAAGAATCATACGAATTAGCTTTTAAGACTTTATTGACAAATGATCTGATAACATTGCTAGACAACTCTAGACCATATGATCTAGAAGTTAAACCCAAATGGTGAAGGGAAAATGAATACTGTGAATATCATCGAAACAAGGGTTATACAACAAACAACTACATGAAACTCAAACACGAAATTCAAGACTTCATCGATGCTAGAAAAATTATTGTTGGAAATCACACGACTAATGTTGATCACAAAGCTTTTAAATACCCCTTACTTGCTTATGAACAAGGTGATTCCTCAAAATCCAAGGGAGGTGCCAAAGTCACTACCAAGGTCTACCATGACATGTTTCACCCTATTATCATTTAAATTCACATTGATGAGTAGGGGAGCATTCTTCCAATTCTGGTCTTCAAACAATTAGTTAATTTTTTGTTGCTTCTATTTATTCCAATGTTTTTCAAATTGTTTTAATTCTACTACCATATTTTTTTCATGTTAGGGAGGCTAAATCCTTCAACATCTTTACCTCTTATGCAATAAAACATCCTACCTCTTCATGTTGTTGTTGCATGATATGTTGTTTTTTCTTTATCTATTATTTTTTTGTGTTGGTTCCTAGTAGGTCAAAAGTATTCTTGAATTCCTTCTTCCAAATTGGAGTCCTTGTATTCCTCTTCAACCTCCTTATTTCTATTCTTACCAGTGTCAATCCATTGTCTCGAGGGTTGTAGCTTTCATCCCCCCCCCCAAAGTTTTCCTTGTCTGCTTCATCTTCAATGCTTATTCATCTTTGGAATATTTTTTATTGGATGTCCAAGGACCAAATGCCCATCTATTGGTAGTTCCTTATACCTTGTTGTGGAACTCTCTAGATTACTTGGGCTCCTCTTTGCAGGTCATCACTTCAAGATGGTGTTATGACATTTTTAAAGAATTTCCTAACATGTTCACATTTGAATAATTGATTATTTTCTTCTTATGTTCTAATCCATAATATTCAAATGCATAGTGACCTAATTTATCATAGTTGATTCATGTAGTATTATTTCTCCTTCTGATATATCATCCTCAACCTCTAGTCCTCTGTAATTAGATTGTTGGTTGTCCTCAATGTAATCCTATTGTGAGTTGTTATGAATGGCACACACATTCCTATTTTCTCTCTAGAGGGGCCACATGTATCCTCCATCGTTTCTTTCATCTGCACTATAGTTGTGACTATGGAATCCTTGATGGTAGTGATTTCCTCCATTCTAGATCAAAGACTATTAATCTGGGCAATCTTCTGTCAAGTGGTTATCCCACTCTAGACAAATGCTATAACATGTTGAATTGGTTTTAATAGTTTTGACCTCCACATATAATGCAACAGGGTGAATTCACAAAGCTGGTTCCCACTTTTGCCAACGAAGGAATTTGGCGAAAGTGGGAACTTCGATTTTCTAGGTGTTCGAGCGAAATAGAGGTATTCGCTCGAACTACCCCTGGGAGTTCGAGCGAACAACGTTGCGGACCTGGGTTTGCTCGAACCGCGGGTGACTTTGTACGGGCCGAAATCAAGCCTATTGGTTCGAGCGAATGGGGGTTCGCTCGAACCATAATGGATTCGAGCAAACCCCATTCGCTCGAAGTACTGTTCATTCGAACCCTCTAATTTGAGGTTTCTCCCAAAAATTTTCAGAATTCTGAAGAATTAATGACTTCGGAGCTCTAGTTCAAAGCACGAATGAAATAATCTTGATAACCCAAAAATATTAGATTGTAGTACTCAGAGCAAGCTTTCCAACGAGTATAATTTTGTTATATTTTGAATTTATTATGTTCTTGTTTTTTTAATTTTATGGAAAATTGGTTTTTCATCGAACATGAACTTCTCTGTTCAACGCATTGGGAAAAATAAGAAACTAATTCAAAAAAATTCTGAAAAATATCTATGCCCCTGGTATTGATGTCTTCTTTCTAACAAAAAAACAAAAATTGAATTTCAATTTATATAGAACAAGTTATGTGTTCAAACGTAAACCTATGTCTAAATTATGACTAGTCGGACTTCAAAACTTTATAAAATGAAAAATATTGAACATATCACTATAAAACCAAATGCAAGCCCTGGATATTGATGTTACAAACCAAAATTCAAAAGAATTGAGTTTTTATCATTTATAGAAAAAAAGTTATATGTTTCAGGAGGCACCTCACTCTTAAAAAATGTAGTTTGTTGTAAAAAACTACTTTTCGAGGGAGATGGAATTTTTTTTTAAAAATCCATCAAAAAAATTTGAAAAAAATGTATATAGAATCTACAAACAAAATGCTAGAAATCACTAATTTACATCATCTTCAAATTTTTAATAGTTTAAAAGTTATAGCTCTCGGAAGTTGAAGATTATTTTAAAAATGTACATCTCAGTGTCAAAAGTGGCAAAAAAGTGGGAACCATTATTGTGAGTTCACCCAACAATACTTCTTTCTCCTCGTGCATTAGGATAGTCATTCTAGACATTACCTTCTCAGGAATAATATGTGCACCAATTCTCTTTTAGTTTATGTGACCCTTTTGCTATAATTGTGTTATGAATTATCTAAATTGATAGTTGAAGTTCCTTTAGTGCTTATTTTATTTCATCTTTCTCTAGTTTTCTCCAAGGCTATGCCTCAATCCAATATAACATTGTGATGAGGTCTATGTAGGAGTCAAAGACTCTTCCATCTAATCCAACCTTGATGTCCTTTTGGAACCCATAAATAAACCATTCATTCTTTTTTTTTTTTTGTTAATGGTTCTTCTAGTTTGTGGAAAACCTTTTTGAACCTCTTGTCATATGCCTTAATTAATTCATTTTCTTTTTGCACCAGTTTTCTCATTTTACTCACACTTTTAGTATGAATAGTTGGGGTATCAACATTTATTAAGAAATCATCTTGAACTTCATCCCACTTGCTATTGTGTTTAGAAAAAAATTTCAAATACCAATCTAATTCTTCTTTTCTTAAGGAGAACACAAAGTCCAATAGTCTTTGCCTATCTTCTTTCACACCTCATCTCTCCTATAATGATTCCAATATGAATATATGTTTGCTAGCTTTAGTAGTGTCTTGGCCAAAGACTAGGATTTTGATTGAAACTTCCAATTTCTATGATTTATTCTTTGGTTTAGATCTCTAAATTTGAGGGTTTTGCTTGTTTCTTTCTTATTGCTTTGAATTATTCAAGGCTTGTCCCCTTTTCCCTTATTTTGTTCCAATTTTGTTCATCCTTTTACAATGGAATTGGTACCAAAATTATTGGATCTAATGCTTCAGAAGGACTTTCTCCTTGTCCATCTTGATATCTATTTAGTTGGTATTGTGGTCGAGGTCCTTGAAAAATTTGATAAGTGGGTCTAGGATATAAAGCTTGTTGTCTTTTAAGGTTGATAATACTATTTGAATTTTTTTTTAGGAAACTCTTCATATCCTCCATTTTTGTATGAAACTTGTGAAATACGTATATATTATATTGCTACTTGAGATGAATGGTAAACATACGTAGATGGGGGATCTTGATTTGTATTAAGCGTTTCTTCTTGTAATGGGATTGATAATTTAGGAAATACTGGTAAAGGAGGCCTAGGAGGTAGTTTCCTCATGTCTATTAAGATATTTTTTTGTTGTAAACACTAAATAAT
The DNA here is from genome assembly GCF_030272615.1 of Cryptomeria japonica. Classification (NCBI taxonomy): domain Eukaryota; kingdom Viridiplantae; phylum Streptophyta; class Pinopsida; order Cupressales; family Cupressaceae; genus Cryptomeria; species Cryptomeria japonica. The sequence continues at coordinate 565,750,847 of NC_081410.1, read as the reverse complement.
ATGTTGCTAGAAGGATTTGTCCTCCTAATGCTTGAATCATGACTACAATATTTGAATTAAGAGCATTGAGATAAAAGATAATTTAGCCATACCCATTGGTGGTCTTACTGTAGTTGGATTCCTTTGCCACATCATATGGAACTGCACATTGAAATCCATGTTAGCCTCTTATAGTACATTCTTGATGGTTATCAATTGTTGTAGTAATGACAATCTATCTCCCTTTTCATTAAATCTCTTAGAAAAAACAATTCCCAACTAGTCCCATGTACCTATAGAGTTTTATTGAAGGGATTTGCACCCAATAATATTAGAAAAATATTTTTCTCTCTTACATGGTGGAATGTCCACACATTTGCTACATCTTACACATATTCAAAGAGGGTTTTAAGTCTTCCTCAATAAATTTTGGAGGAGCCTTCAGAGAATTCATTGGGATAGGATCTCGTGTACCTAGTGGTGTTGCAGAAATCAAAGGCCTAGCACTATTTCAATTAATAAATTTTTTTGAAGAATTCATTGGAATAAGTACTAGATTTGGTTGAGTTATCCCTTTTATACAAAATAGTTTCCAATAGAGGAACCAAGAGATCAATATTATTAGGTGTGCTAAAAATTGTTGATGATTAGATTTACACTTGTTTCTAAACCTACACCAATAATGGGAAAAATTGCAAATGTGGAACATGGTTTATAAGATTACATATAAGATTTTAGAAGATGGCTCTTCAAAAGATCCTTTATGAATTATAAGTTTGTAGGGGGAAAGGCAAAGAAAACAATTTTAAAACTATACTAAGGAAATATGTTGAATGAGATTCTATGTCAATGATCAAGTATTGCAATATTCATTGTTTTAGAATTTATCATTCACTTTTATCATTAAAGAGCGTATAAATGCATGATTTTAGACTATTCATGAAAATTATTTACCAAAGAAAATAAATAGAGGCATGATTCATAACAAATAATAACAATTTCAGTACATATATGCAGACACATAATATCACATTCTCTTCATTTTTCAATTGAGAACAAAATATCAAAGATACAACTTGAACAATAATACAATATTTGATTAATTTTGACAATCACCCATTAAGACTTAAATATCATTATTTTCTTCTCTATCTCTAACCAAATGATTCCTTAAAAAAATGCCTTTCTATTTATTCACTTTGATTATAAGCCACTTGACATTACAAAATTTACAACAAAGACATAAGTTACCATTTATTTAGAGAATTTTAATTAACTATACATAAAAATAAGAATTATTTTAACCTTTGAGATGAATGAGTCACATTTGACATGTTTAGAGTTATTAAACTCATGTTAGCAATGCATGTTGAAGATTATTAATTGAATTTGGAATCTCTCAAGATTGAAAGGATGGTACTTGTTCATACACAAAACCTTGGGGATTGGTGATAATATTGTTCCATTTTTCTTCAGTTCCAATGGTGTAATACTGTCATTTTTCATCTTGATAAGAGCTCATTAATGTTTGAGCAATGATCGAGAGCCTTTGACATCTCTTTGGTGAAAATATGGTTCCCACCATTCCAATTTGGCACTCAATAGCTAATGGCACAATGAAGAAAATCACTACTTTTTTTTAACTTGAACATTACATAGTTATACCATGTGTCTCTTTCAAATGTTGCATGGTGATACCATGTCTTCTTCTAATGAAACTAGAATAATTGGATTGTTGAGTTTGTCACTGATAAACAATTATGAAACAAATTCAATCTTTTAATGCTATCATCATCATGAAGGTGCACTGAGATGATACCTGTCTCATGGAAGATCCTCGCTCGTCCCCATTTTATTTATTCACATCAACCCTATCTGCTGACAACAAGCAACATTCTTAATCTAACATTCTTAATCTAACAATATTGTCATTTTTCATCTTGATAAGAGCTCATTAATGTTTGGGTAATGATCAAGAGCCTTTGACATCTCTTTGGTGAAAATATGGTTCCCACCATGTCTTCTTCTAATGAAACAAGAATCATTAGATTATTGAGTTTGTCACTGATAGCCAATTATGCAACAAATTCAATATTTTAGTCCTACCATCATCATGAAGGTGAACTAAGATGACACCTATCTCATGAAAGATCCTCACTCATCCCCATTTTATTTATTCACATCGACCCTATCTACTAACAACAAGCAACATTCTTAATCTAACAATATTGTCATTTTTCATCTTGATAAGAGCTCATTAATGTTTGAGCAATGGTCGAGAGCCTTTGATATCTCTTTGGTAAAAATATGGTTCCCACCATTCCAATTTGGCACTCAATAGCTAATGGCACAATGAAGAAAAGTGCTACTTTTTTTACCTTGAACATTACATAGTTATGCCATGTGTCTCTTTCAAATGTTGCATGGTGATACCATGTCTTCTTCTAACGAAACTAGAATCATTGGATTGTTGAGTTTGTCATTGATAGCCAATTATGCAACAAATTCAACCTTTTAATGCTACCATCGTCATGAAGGTGCACTAAGATGACACCCGTCTCATGAAAGATCCTCGCTCATCCCTTTTTTATTTATTCACATCGACCCTATCTGCTGACAATTTTAACAAGCAACATTCTTAATCTAACAATCTTTGCATTTTATTTTATGTGTCATGGTGACATGTAGATCACCTTCACTAAGCCTATCTATTGAATATTGACCTATATACTCTTAGCCAATAGTGCAACATTCATGAATGTATCATTTTTCACTTTTTATTTGTTGTGCTATGATGACACACGAAGAGTCCTTGAAAATACCCATAGCTTTATATGTCAAGGATGAAAAGCTCCATAAAACATCCGACTAAGATATTTAGCCAATGTTGCAACATTTTAAACTTGTTAAGATTCACAAGGTATGGAGCTGCAAAACAGTGACACATGTAACATTTCTATTGTTACAAATGGCTGACATATGACACATTTACTCAAAATTTATAGGTTGAACCTTGTGGAAAAAAAACTTGCACTAACAGATTGCTACTCGATTCAAATGAAGGAAAAAAAATAGATTGAAACATTATAGTTGGTCTTAAGAAGACAAAACTAGAGATCACTGGATATATTGTTGGTTGGTAGAGAGACTAGTGTGGAGGTTATTTCCTTTCCAATGAAGCTATATTTTGATCTATCTTCCTATGCTTTCAAAACACTCTTGATGAAAAAAATTCCTTGAATCTTCATAGTATCCTGGTATCCTAAATGGTTGGAAAATTCATTTAGCACATAGGGCAATGCCTTTTCTAAGGATTGATAGGAAACACAAACTTCTAGAGTTGCAGGACATGCCACAAATCCAAGTCACATGGTCAAAATCATGTTTTCCTTCATTATTAACCTAAAGAAGATATCTAAGGATTTTTTCAACGCGAAGGAAAGAAAATTTGGACTTGGCACCTAATGAAAAAAGTGCATGGCAACTAACACCTTATAATTTTTTTGGAACTTATATTAGGATTAAGGTGCTCTCAACCTTGTAAATCTTATGCAATTAAGTACTCTAATATTGTTTGTAAATTATTCACAAGGGGTGAGAGTTTCACCAATGGCAGTAAAAAATATTGTATTGGACTAGTAATTATTTATTTACTAGCAACGATAAGTTAATTATTTAAATGCAGTGGTTACTATTCACATTTACCATGAGGTTGACCACAAATAAATATGGGGTGCTAGGAATCTATTATTAATGTATGACATGTATAAGAGCATCTATTATTCTTGGTGTTTTACAATTGTAAGAGAATATGCTAATATTAGATGGTGCATTTTATGACAATTTATGACATGTAAGAGCATCTTATGATAGTTTCCATAAAGTTGTAAGTGCAATAACGGTGCTTTTTTTGAACTTGTAAGAGGGAATCTCAATGGTGGGTCGTATGGATTTTTACCGTGGTTTTTTTGGAAGCTTGTTTTGGTCCATGGTAATGTTCTATAGTGGTATTTTGGGCCTCCATAAGCCTATATATTGAGGGCTTGAGATGGAGACATTATGGGAGATCATTTTATACACAAGTGTTGTTAGACTGAAGGGTGAAGAGGAGAAAGAAGGAAGGGTCGTATGTAATCTCTATTTCATGAAGATAATACAAGCATTGGCCTCTCTTCTTGGTGGATTTTTTTCCCAAAAGGGTTTCTCCATGTAAATCTTGTGTTATGAGATGTTCTTCTTGTGTTGCTGATTTATACTTGTCATTGATGCTATCTTATGGTGAAATAATGTTCATTTTTGTGATGTTTTATGTTCATTTAAGATAGATCTATTAAGCATGTTAAAGTGATGGTTTTTGACATAACAAAGAAGATGGATATCTCCATGGTTTTCTGTATTAAGACAACTTAATTTTTAGATTTATATACAGTCATGGATTTTCATTGTGTATAGTCTAAGCATTGAATCTCATCAATATTTTTATTGGATTAGAGATTTCCAACAATTTCTAGCAATTTTCCCAACACTTACTAGCCATTGAAAGAGGTTTAGTAATCTAATAACTGAGGTTTTTATCCACCATCAATTATAGCTTTCCATATAATGAAGGGTAAGGCTTGAAAAGTGAAAGGTATACCTAAAAAATGGAACACTTTTCAATGATTGATTCTTTTAGTCAAATTGGTTAAGCCACTAAGATCAAGGAAAAAAGGGACGAGTCTTTTTCTATTGAATGCTTGAAATAGAAGCTTGACAAAAGACATCTAGGCACTAGAGAGCTTAATTGACAATACTATTTTACTCAATAATAGCCAAGAAAGAATTATTGACAAAGTGACCATTAAGTAATTACTATGATAAATTTGGAAGATATATCCCCTTGAACAAGGATTGAGAGATCACATTGGGCAGGAGATAGATATATCCATTAGAAATAAGAACATAAAGAGTTGAAGATAAATTATAACCTTGATGGATGGACCTATGAAGATAAAAAGATGTAGATTGCTGGTCAATGATCATGATGTAGATAGAGGCATCTATGAATAACATATTCACATGTTTTTCATGAAATGGATCCTAAAGCTAACACTTGAAGTATGGAAATGCTACACAACCATTCAATGTGATTATAGGCCTATATAAAGTCAAGCTTGAGGAGTATGGTAGATTGATGGGAGAAATAGGCCCATTTTGGGTCTTCTCAAACAATATTATATTATCCTTAATGTAAATCTAGATTTAATAAATCTCGTGTATTTAGGATGAATGAGTTGGGGGAACATGGAGTAGAGCTTGAAAGCCAAAGCTTTTGCAATGGTCTTGCAGGGAATGTTCAACAGAGTAATCAATCTCTACTTGCAAATATCCTTAGTGTCACTATCTTTAGCTATGAATTGAACATTTTTTTGTTAATTAACTTTCCTAGAAATTTGGAGTGAAAAGCTTTAATATAAAACTTGTGGAGGTCATTGCCAACAATATCCCAAAGCGACTTGTAAAATTCAAAGGGAGCCCATTGAGCTTGAGATCTTTATCATTTCTCATTATGAAAACAACTTCCTTCAAATATACTAAGGTGAGAAGTTGTTCAAACACAATACACTAAAAATTAAAAACCTAGCAAGAGACCATTAAGACATTGTTGTAAGACAATAATTCACTTTGACATATAATCTTGAGCCACAAAGACCCTATTCATAGTGCCAATCCACAGGGGCTTCACTAGTTAGGCAATATTATATCACGTGTATTCCTATTGGGGGGTTTAATATCCCCAAAATGAGGGTGAAATATATTGCCTATCGGTGAAAAGGTTTAATATCCCAAAAATGAGGGTGCAATATATTGCCTATTAGTGAAAATAGGGGGTTTTTTTATTCCTGCTATGAAAAAATACAATATTTGGTGAAAATAGGGGGGCTTTTAATTCTGGTTGTGTATTGGGAGGGGGTGACAAAAAAGGAGTTTAGGGCAATAATTTTTGAAAATAGGAGGACTCTTTAGTATACCATGAACGTGCGTGCTATAACCCAGGTTCACTAATTGAAGCCCCCATGTGTCAATCATCATTTACCTATAATGAATAAAATAATTATACTAAATAGAATAATAAATAGCTATGCACTCTACTAAATAAAATTATATAAATATAATGCTTAAGATAGCTATATGATTAAATTTCTGATAAATAATTTATTATATATTTAATATTTTTAAATTTTAGAAAAATAAAATACAAACTAAATAAAACAACCAATAAAATTTCAAATTTAAGTAGAAATAAAATGATATAAAAATTTTAAATATTTTTTAGTACATTATATAATTAGATTTTATGTATTTCATTAATAAAATAAAAATAGTATATTTTTAAATAACAACACAACAAAATAAAATATAGAATAGTAAAAATAGTAATTGAATAAATTATTAAAAAATGTTGTGTAATTTCAAGTATTTTTTTAGCCCAATGAAATGATTTTTAAATAATGCTTCCATTACGTTTCAATTATTTTTTCCATACTTAATAAAGTAAACAATGTAAATCAAATAAACTATTTCTTAGTATTATAATATAACTCTTTAATAAATTAATAGATATACTCATATATGTGTCAAAGTATATAAAGATCAAATTCTAATAAAAATAATATAACTTTTAAATAAATAAAATAATAAATATGTTCATATATGTGTATGGAATATATAAAAATTAATTAGAATTGTATCTATTAATATTTGAAACATTGACTTATTTTTGTAATTTTTCTTCAATAAAATAGAAAATTCGATGAATCTTGATTAGTTAAATATCTTTAATATTAAAGTTTGTTATTAATAATTTAGTTAAAGTAACATATCTCTCTTTAAAAAAATATATGTCAAAATATCAATGAAAAGTGTCTCTTTTTGAAGATATTAAGTTTGTTATTAATAATTTAGTTAAAGTAACATATCTCTCTTTAAAAAAATATATGTCAAAATATCAATGAAAAGTGTCTCTTTTTAAAGATATTAAGTTTGTTATTAATAATTTAGTTAAAGTAACATATCTCTCTTTAAAAAAATATATGTCAAAATATCAATGAAAAGTGTCTCTTTCTAATTAGATTTTTGATTCAAGTGGATTGGGCACCTAGATTTATCTCTCCACATCTCTTTAAAGACTTTTAAGAAAAATGTATACTAATTTCTTAACATCACATTTAAATATAATTAACATTGGACGACTCACCTTGCAACTAAAAAGATTATTCTTATGGCTAGAAAGAAAGAAAGAAAGATTTTTTTTTATTGTTCACGATGTGGGGCAGGAGGCACTATGCTACAAACGTGACATACATAACTTATCCCAAATGAAATTTGAACTTATGACCTCTCTTTTATAAACTAACCCTCCATCCCTCTCCTTAAAATAAATAAATAAATCTACATTTCTAAATTAATAAAATTTTCACCTAACTTGTAATTTAAAAAAACATTTTATTTCATACGTAACTAAAGAACAACAAAAAGATAATATATCATATTTCAAATTCCCAAGGTTTACCCTTCACACCGTGGGCCCAACTGGTGGCTCAAGGTTGTAAGGCACAATCGTCTACGTCTGTAAATTATCCACTTTGTGAGTAGGCACAGGATAAGCATAATCCTGCCCTGACAGGACGCCACGTCCCCGACTCAAAATTTTAAACCTATATATACACACACATGACATGTCCCCAATTCGACGTGTTTATTTCAATTCTGATTAAGATATTTACATATATCGGCAATGGAGTGTATGATGAGCTTACAGAGTGCTGTCACTCAAAAGGCCTGGTTGGCTGGCTTTAAGCATTCTAAAGGTTTCAGGTTCGGATCGCCTTGCAGAAATGCGTTTCGGGAACTGAATGTTTCTTTGAAGGCTGAGTCGGGTGTGGCGGCAGAATCTATTACTACCCAACGGAAAAAGAGGCCACAGAATAAGGACGGTGAATTCTATGTCGGTACGTTCTCATCAGCTGAACCGTCAAATGGTTGTGTCTGTTTTGACTGGTTAAATACTGAAATTAAAGCTCAGGACATGCTACTTCAAACAAGGAGTTCTGAGCATTTCCCCATCAAGTAACCCATCTACAAAAGTAGAGATTTTGTTTTAAAATATGAAAGAATTACCATGATTTTAAAAAGTTTGTGGCGCACTGAACAATTGATGGGAGTTTTACAGCTGGTTTAGAGTAGGAGGGCTGTTTGAAGCTTCTGTCGGTTGTTATTAATCATTTCATAATCAATATTTAACGGTTTATTTGTTTTGAACTTATGGTTTCTTGAAAACACTTTTCTGAGTGTGATTTATTTCACCTATTTTATTTTTATATTGGGTATAATTGTTATGTAAAGTGATGTGCATGATTTCTCAGACACGAGGTGCATAGAGTGCGGTGCATGCTGCTGGATGGCTCAGGTATGGGATCTTTTAATATTTATCCTTTGTCAATTTGTCAAGCGATTTTTTTTGTAATTATTAATTGTAAGTGGGTTTACAGTTATAAATTCTTTGGACAGAGCACGTTTAAAAGGATTGATGAACAATGTGCAGTCTATGATCAGCCCAGCTGTGCAGAAGAAAGACTTGAGGCTCTCCAGGTGAGATTAATGAAAATAAAAAGAGTTCTATGATTCTGTCTTTCCTTGTATATTTTGCCCAGTAAGAGTAAAGCCATTGGCAATGGACGCTCTTGGGCATGTGGGAATTGACCTGTTTGCGGGGTAATTTTAGTGTCTGAATACCCAAATTTTAAAATAGCAAGTAGCCTAAATTTTCCCTATTTTCATATCAATTTCCAACAGATAACACCATAATATACTTAACTGCAACAGATTTTGTGCATTTGAACCCATTATTGTTTTTGGGTGTTGGATATACCAACTAGGGTATTTTGGCTTGTGTAATGCATGGTGACATGAATTGAGAAATTAATAAATGTGCTCTAGCCCTAGGTTGAAATGGCGTCCACTGAATGCAAGAAATTGGGTTTTGCATTTGTTTAGACTCACCCCATTGAGCATTTTAAGAAACAGGCTTTATCTTTGTCTGTAGCATGCTTGAGATAAAGTGATGATTAGAATGTTTGAGCTAAGGTGATGATTAGAATGTTTGAGCTAAAGTGATGATCAGAATGGCACTGATGTATAAGGGTTTATGATTTTTTATGCTTGTGTATAATTCCTGACATACGAATGCAAACGAACTTTTCTTGCAGGCTATGATATCTTGTCCTACAGCATCTATACATTCAAAGAGTCCTGCCGCTGACATTTTACAAGCACAAATGTCACTCCCTCTTCCAATAAACAAGAAGACTCTTCCTGTAATAATTCGTTTCATCCTCTCTTTGTTTACATCCTTATGGTCTTCATTAAAAATGTATTACAAATTACTTTATCTGCCTTGCGACATTCTTGTATAATTGAGTTTCGTATGTAAAAGAAAATAATGAAATCTGATTAAGATGTGATACAATCCTTTGGTTCATGCATGGTGTGGATTCCATGTTGACTACTCTACGTTCAACAGTTTTCAATGTGGACAGGGCGTTTATCATTGTGGATATCATTCCATTAAATCAAATGGTGCAACACCATACCTTATTGTCCATCCAAAGGGAAACATTCTTGTTGGCAGGTATTTACTCTGTACTTTAAAGCCCTGGAAGGGATCCTTGGATGTTTCTTTGTATTTAAGATGGGAAACAAATCTAAGAAGTTTCTCTCAAACTAATAGTATCTATTAATTGAAGGGTCTATGTCTATATGTAATACAATTTAGATTTCTTTTTAAGGATTTTGATTAAAGAAAAACACTCTTGTAAGTTCTCTAGATTGGCATTTTAAATTTCCCCAAATGCAAGACTACTCTGTTACTTGCTTGAGTTCAGAGATAATAAATATATCATGGCAATAATTTTGCAGCCCTAGATATTCAGAATGCCTTGCATATTATATCGAACACCTTGGAGGGGCTCGCTACATGTTTCTGACTCGTGGGTAAGTCTTGAAGTGTGGAATTATTTGTCCATGTTATCAGTTTTCTTGTTGAAATCCCAATTTTGAAGCCCATTGTGATTCTTATTTGGTAATTTTTTGGCGTAGTGATGGTGCAGCAGACCATGCTAGATGGGCAAAACGTCTCCGGTGTGATCGCATAATGCACATTTATGAGGTGATATATCATATATTAACTCTTTGGCTGTTGTGATGAATATATTATCTTACAACTGCTGTTATATACTCAAAAGTGCATTTATCCTTACCTGCTGAATTTGATTTGAGATCAAGCTTTATGGAATTTTAATTGCTCACTCCTTATGGGCTGTTCTGTTATTTTTAACCCGGTGAAATTATTGATATTTCCACCTTATTCTGTGATAATCACTTTCTTCCGGCTATTAAGATTCTTACAATGTTTTGGACCATTGGATTTTCCATTATTTCTTTTCTTTTGGGGGGTTTGGGGTAGGGCCAGGGGCAAGTGGATGTTGGGGGAGCAGATGGAGGGAGAATGAGGACGAGAAGCTTTCTTTTTCTTTTTCTTTTAAACTTATAATCTGACAACAAAATTGGTGTCATTCAATTGCCGGGAATTTCTTATTTGTCCACAAAAACTTAGAGAGTCGGCTATATAGGATGCATCATCTGTTACTAATTCCCATGTTGCTTGTAAGAATTAACTTCTGTGAACATATATTCAGATTCCCTATGTTTACCATTCAAACCTAACACTACCTCACAGAAAACTAATAATTGACACTCAACTGTAAAAACCTAGGTTTGATACTCGTAGATAGGTGCTACTTATATTGTTTTGCAAGCATGGCGATGGCCTTTGTTGTGATGTTTGAATACCTTACTCGACCCTTTGGGTCCCCTTATTGCATGTCATCCTGTGTTCCCATTTAATCCTAGGTCCCGTAGTGCAGAGATTTCACAAAGGCTTAAAGCTGAATAAATGGGTAAAAAGAAAGAAAGAAAGACCAGACAAGAATTCCACCGACAAAGTGAAGCAACACCTTGAAAGGATGGACCCTAAGGAAAAAATAATCATCATATGGTTAATAGAGAACATAAACAAAAGATAACTGAGCTAGGGTTTGGTTCAAGAAGATAGGGTTTAGGTTTGATGTGTGAAGGATCTTTGGCATTACAAAGCAGTGAGTCTCAAAAAAAGATAGCAAAATGTCATGCTTTGTAATTGAAGTAAATATAATATAAAATGTTAAATAAAGGATTAAGCCCTAGGTACTTAGAATGCAATCTAAACTATCTTTTCCTTTTTCATTTTGATTTGCAAAGTATAAGAGATAGAGAAGAATGGCCTTTACAAATTTACAAATAGGGATTTGTTTTTTTCTACGAATTTCCCTTTTACCAGGAACAACTATTGAACATATTCATGCAGATTCTGTGTATTTAGTGTTCAAAGTTAGCACCACTGAACAGTAGAGATAACTACTCACTGGCACACATCCATATAAACATGAGTATGTTAGCAGCTGATCGGTGCTGCTTAAATAATATTTTTCAAGCATGATTATGAGTTATGTTGCACTATCCAGCCCCTTATACCTTTAGGTTCTACCTTTGGAGTCAAAGCTCGAGAAACATCATGTCCCCTTGGTCCTGGTAGCTTTCAATAGGTATTTGATAAATCAGTCTCCTAGGCCTTCCCCTGAGTATATATTCATCATTTAGCAAATGAAAACCTGAAATCTGTATATATAAGAGAGTCATATTAATTTGCATGGTTTTGGGCACTTGTATATATAAGAGAGTCATATTATACTTTCAATCTGCAAGAATGATTAAAACATTTATTTCTGAGAAGGAAATGATTCTACTGCCACTAGGAAGGAAGCAATGATCCCATTTAGTTGTAATCATTAGAGAAATATCGAATTCTGATTCCCATTGTAGTTCAAGTCGCAACCTGAAATTTTTCTTTTCCTATAGAAACATATTTCTGATTTTTGGAATTAACAGACATTTTGGGATTGGAGCTCTTGTCAAACAAATGCATGCACTCTTGTAAATTATCTGCTATGACTCTTTGTTAACTGTGGATCTACGAGAGACTTCTATGGTAGCAGAAATTTTAAGATTCAGAATATTTCTTCAGTTTTCAGAAAGAATTTTATTTCTGTAAAAAAGACATTATTGTTTATGTGGCAGGTAGGCATGTCTACAGCTGATATTGAGTTGATGTTAGAAGGCCAAGGTCCATGGAGTATTTTTTCAGACTTTGACATTATTTTCACACCAGGACATTCAAAGGTGAGGGGCTAGCATATGGAAACTTAGTGAAGACTACCTGCAAAATGGATTAGCACATTTTGTGCTCACACATAACATTATGATAATACAAGCTGTTACATTTAGAAATGAAGATTAATCAAAATTTCCCCAAGTCGATCAATATGAATCCATATGAGACTGATTGTGTCTTTTTTGTGTTCGTCTTCAGGGTTCTGTTTCACTGTTTTATAAGCCACTGAAAGCATTATTCACTGGTGACCTCCTGATAGTTTCAACTGACAGCAAATTGGACGTTTTAGAGGAGTGTAACAGTCTTGCAGGTGCGAAAAATCACCAGCTTATTCATAATTTTTAACAGACAAATAGTGCATGTTTAGGGAAAATCACTTGTTTTCACCTCAATTCCTTCTAATGGGTTCTAACTTGGTGCAGCCAAACAACAACTTGATTGCATCCGACATCTTCTAGACTTGGACTTTCAATGGATTTTACCAGGTTTGCATTTACTTGATCCCTGTTTCAAAAAATATGTCATAATCTAGCAGTGCAAACAGATTGCTGCAGCCGGTGCCACTTATCCAATTAATTCTAGTATTCACTTTGTATCCACAGGACACGGCAGGAGAATTGAATTCAAAGATTCAAAACAAAAAAATTATGCTCTAGAAAAGCTTCTTGCAAGAGAGAATGTTATCCATCAACTCGTTTAGAAACCTTGTCTCTCAGGTTTCTTCAGGTTGCCATGCAATTTTTCCATAAAATTTTCACAGTTGTACAGTGTACAGTATTCAGAAGATCCAGTTGACGACTTTCTGATTTTAAGTCAAAATTTGTACATCAAGCTGTAAATAACAATGCTAATGCATTTAGAATATGTAATAACTAACAAGTTTCTGGGTCAAAACTTTGTCAACGTATATGGTCTGGCACAGATAGTACTATTTGTTACTCAATGAACCTGTACAATGTAGTATCACCATTCTATTAATTGAGATCATAATTTACACAAGTATCCGTTTGTAAATTATCTTGTTCTTTGCTAAATATCCGTATCGTCACATTGAGAATGCAGTATAACGAATATATTATATATGTTTTTTTTATATACATTTTAGGTTTGTAAATGTTACTTTAGACTTTGGTGAACTATGCGTTGATTCAATTGAGACGATGGAATGATGTATGACAAAATTAACTTAGTGTATAACATAAGGGGAAAGGATCCAGTAATTGAGCGCGTTCTAATTTTTGTGATAGAAGTTGTTGATTTAATGTTCAACTTTTGTACAACATTGCACCAATAGTTGTATGATAAGTACCTAAGGAATACTCATGCAGTTCAATTTTACAATTAATTCAACCAATCAGCATTTAGAATTAAAATTTTTGAGCAAAATATCTATAATGCATAT